>NW_023602225.1:0-14030 GCF_014898055.3 Talpa occidentalis | reverse complement strand
TGTCCTGATTTTTTCTATCTGCAGCCTCGGCATTCAACCAACAGGGATTCTACCCACAAGGAATATCTGTGGGGCATCCACAGATACGGAACCTGGGAACAGGGAGGGTGGCTGCAAGGGACTTGTGCATCCACAGGTTTTGGAATTCACAGAGCAACTAAAAGCAACCCTCTAAGCGGCGCTCAGAAGAGTCAAAGTTATACATGGATTTTCAAAGATGGGAGGGGTTTTGGTGCGTCTGACCCCCTTGTTGTTCAAGAGTCACCTGTACAAACCAGAAAGAGCCTTTTAGGAAAGCCTTGTCAATAAATAGCAAAACTCTTCAAATCTAGGTGTTTACCCTAGTAAAATAACCCTAAACACATATTTTAAATTATGTATAATGAAGTTTATCAAATTTCCACTATAATCATGACAGATTAAAAAAAACCATAAAACATTGCTTCTCCGGTCCTTGGTTAAGGTCTAGCATAGTACCTGTTGTTAACAGTTTAAAAACAACTGTAATTGCTAAGCTTTCAAGTAGTGAATTTGAAACTGCTTATATACAATATACAATATATTCTCTTTTCCAAAAAGAATTTTAGAACATATGTCTCTCACACACACAGAGCAAGATAAACTAGGATAGTAAGGTAAAGGATGTTCTACTGCACAGAGCAAGAAGTGTGATACACGCCACAAGACAGACTACTTTATAGTCATTGACATCAGTTTGGAGGTATTATTTATTCAAGTTTAATAGTGAATTACATACAATAAGACATTAACATTAAATATTTAATATCTATTTAATGTTATGTAATTGTGTGTTTAGTAACTAATATCATGAAATATTTTTCTTAGGCAGTCATATTATAAAGTCAAGCAGGAAAAGGGGGATTTGCAGTTAATCACATGGTATAGTCAGAATTATGCCCCTCCCAGAAAATGGCAAAAACATATATTGAACAGACCTGGGGAAAATACACCAGATTATTTATACACCAGATAATTTATTACAGGGTTGTCCATGAAGGGAGAGCCTAGATGAGGTTTCCTTTATTTTGCTGAATTCCAGGAGTTTGCTAGGATGAACATGTGTGATTTTCAGGACCAAATCCAACAAAAACTAAATAAATTTTACCTTTTTTTAAAAAAAGATTTATTTATTTATGCATACAAGAGCTGGGGTACAGGCCAGAGATGCAGGGGGTGAGAGGATTCACCAGAGACAGAGTGGGGAACAGAATAGACTGACTGAAATACACTGCTGAGGAGAGCAGTGGGCAAGAGAGGAGAGGTCCGCCTTGCCATTTGAGTAGCTCCCTGAATGGCTGGGGATACAACTCATGCTGCAGAGGCTGCGGATAGCTTCATAGTGCGGTGCTTAACCCCTTGTACCACCAGGGAGGCCCATAAATTTTATCTTTAAACACACACTCAACACTACTAGTCTTCCTCAACACACCCACTGCAAAGAAAAGATCCCCGTGCCACAGAGATTGTTCTCAGCACTGCTATCTACTGGCCAAGTTTCATCCTGATGAGAAAATAAACTCAGAAGGGAGTCCTCTCCCCTCTCAGCTCCCCATCCCACCACTCCCCACTGTCCTGATAGTAACGTGGACTTTTAGGAATATTCTTAATGACCAGCCTTCTATAGAACTGGATGTGGCCAATGGCCTCCCTGTTTAAAAGCACAGATGCAGGGGCCTCCCTGGTGGCGCAGCGGTTGAGCGCTGGGTTGCGAAGCTGCCTGCAGCCTCTGCAGCGCCAGTTCGATCCCCAGCTGCTCCCCGGCCACCGGAGGAGGGTCCCACATGGCGTACAGAACTCTCCTGCTGCCCGCTGCTCCCCTCAGCAGTGTACTTCGGTCCTTCTTCCTGCTCTGCTCCCCGCTCTGGCTCTGGTGAATTCTCTCACCCTCCCGCGCTTCTGACTGTACCCAGTGCTTGTATAAATGAATAAATCTTTAAAAAATAATAACCACAAGGCCATGTTTTCTTATTAAAAAAAAAAAAAAAAAGGCACAGATGCAGGAGGAAGTGCCACCTTGAGAGAAGTGACAGGTTCGCCTTGCCTGCCTCACCCAGAAACTGCCAAGTCATCACAGCTGCTGCACTGGGGGGTGGGGGTGGGGTGCTCCACTGGGGCTGAGAATGAGCCCACAGGACCACAGTCAGTTCAGGAACCAGCTCATTTCTCTCTTCCTTCAGGCACCCCTGGGAGCCAGGCACTAGCTAGGAGCAGAGAATACCATGGGGACAAAAAGCAAACTAAGTCCTTGTCTTGGGCAGCTCCAAGTTTAGTGGTGCAAGCAAGGAAAATACCAGCACATGTCTATCCATTGCTGCCAAGAGATGGAAAGATGGGAGGGCAGGGCTAGGGGTCTGAAGTAAGGGGTGTGGACTCCTGAGAGCAGGGTAGGGAGGAGGGTGGGCAAGGAGGGGGAGGGAGGAGGAGGAGGGAAGTGGTTAGGGGAGAGGAGGGAGGGTCAGGAGGATGTAGGCTGAGCCCTAGTCACCTATTCAGCAGACAGTACCAGAACACCTGCTCTGTGCTGGCGCTGTTCTAGACCCAGAGGGGAATCAAAATCCTTCCCCTGGCAGGGTGGGTCCTTCTAGTGGTGGTATTTAAACAGGCCCTCAACAAACACCATGTGATTCCAGAGACAGGAGAAGGGCTAGCAGAGTCAGGCAGGCAAAAGGCAGGAGGGTGCTGGCTGGGTGGTTATTTCAGACGGGGGGGGGGGGGGGTGTCAAGAACTGGAAGATAGGGCCTCCCCGGTGGCGCAGCGGTTGAGCACTGGGCTGCGAAGCTGCCCGCAGCCTCTGCAGCGCCGGTTCGATCCCCGGCTGCTCCCCGGCCACCGGAGGAGGGTCCCACATGGCGCACAGACCTCTCCTGCCGCCCGCTGCTCCCCTCAGCGGTGTACCTCGCCAGTCTGCCTGCTCTGCTCCCCGCTCTGGCTCTGGTGAATTCTCTCACCCTCCCATGCTTCTGACTGTACCCAGTGCTTGCATAAATAAATAAATTAAAAAAAAAAAAAAAGAACTGGAAGATATTGGAGGGGAAGATATTTCCAGGCAGAGGAAACAAGCTGGCATAATGGTGGGGGGTGAGGGAGCAGACAAGGTCGGGGGACAGGCAGGGACCAGCTCACCAAACCTGACACAGGATAGTGATGCTATAGAAGTACTTTGTAGGGTTGTGTTAGGATGTAAGGTCACTTGGCATCAGCCCGGCTCGTGGTAACCATTCCATCATTTATTCTAGGGAGCCTGGGGGGCCAGCCGCCTGGCCATTTCTCAGCTGAGGCAAAGCAGAAGCTGTGCTGGCACCCAGTCAGTACTTACGGGACAGCAGCTGCTCCACTGGCCAGCAGCCCTGGGAGTAGGGGGGACAGTCTGATGGGTGGGGAGGTTCTGCCACCTCCCAGGGTGGGAGCAACAGGCTCAGGTGCAAACTAGCAGGAAACTCAAGTAAGAACCCAGCTCTGCAGCTGACCAACAGGGTGCTGTGGGCAGATCACCCACACTCTGGGCTCTTGGGTAATCTTGGGTAAGAATGGAGGCAGGCTTACCTGCGCCCTGCCGGGTCCCCTGGGGCCCCATGTAGGCTCGCTGCCCAGCTAACACCAATGACATCATCCCAGAACTGTCTGGTGAACAGTATCTGCTTCACACTAACAGAAGGCCCCACCCAGTGGGAGGCTGAAGCTGCTACTCATCCCTGCCCCCACCCCCCCAGGGCCCTGCTAGCCCCTTCCAGAGAAGGGAGAGAAAAGCAGAAACCACCAACTTTCACAATGACACTGGTTGGTCCCCAGGGCCCTTCCAAAAGCAAGTCAAGTTTTGGGGGTAGCTGCTACTTCCCCTTCCATCTGTGGGGCCCTGCCACAAGGGTGGGGTGGCCCCTTTCCATAGCCTGGGAACTGGGGTTTTCCCTGGCCTTGGATATCCAAGCCTGTTTGCTCCCCAAGGAAGCTGATGATCAGTCGGTCCCTTGAGAGGCGGGTGGCTGGTTGATGGGGTCACTGCTATTCAAAAGGAGTTTTGAAGGCAGTCTCTTCTGATGAAGACTCCTTCCTTCATCCATTTGAAAACAAGAATCAGAGACAACTGTGGGTGGGCAGGCAGGGCCTCCCTGTCATTTCTACAAGGAAAGGGAACTTTTCTGCTTGTGCCCCTGGCACTGCCTCAGGCAAAAATCACTTAATAGTTAGAGAATGAGCAACCACAATGGTCAGACTTGGCTAGACTGTCTATTCACATAGGTTCAAAAACCAAAAACAAAAAAATCCCAGGCTTTCAGAAATATGGTTCTATTTCTAGAAATAGATTGATAATAGCTATGTGCCACACAAGAACATTTCAGTCAGTAATGGAATGCATACAGGATGGTGGTTCCAACAGGCTGTGCCATCCAGCCTCCATGTGCGGGAGGCTGCCCCACCTGCTTTGTGTAGTTATTATACTCCATGACACTGGCACAAGGACAGAATCACCCAAGGATGCATGATCCAGAGCTTGTCCCTCATCAAGCCATCATGACTGGACACATGGATGCTTAGCAAAGCATTATTCCAAAGAGTGAAAAATTAGACAAGCTAAATAGTTGCTCGAGCTCGGCTGGTGAATGGTTAAATTACGGCTAACCCTGGCCATGAAATAATATGCAGCCCTTAACAAGGATGCGGTTGCATTTGTTAGGTATGAACTTGGAAGTCTGTCCAGAGTACAGTGTCCAGAACATGCTGATAAATGACTGACGTGCACTATGGAGCAAAAAGCGCATTCCCCGCTGTATCTGACAAGAGGACATTTGTATATTGTACAGGCACATCCGCTCACAAACATAGAGAAGGGTCTGGAAGGTCACACAAACTTAACAGCAAGCACTTCTCTGGGAGCAGGTTTGGGGTGGGGACAGCACACTTTGAGGGGAGGCCTTACATTTTTTTACTTTATGCACATTTATTCTTTTTTTTTTTAAGGGTTTATTTATTTTTCATTCATTCATTCATTCATTTTATTTATTTATACAAGCACTGGGTATAGTCAGAAGCGCGGGAGGGTAAGAGAATTCACCAGAGCCAGAGCAGGGGGCAGAACAGGCAGAAGGACCAAAGTACACTGCTGAGGGGAGCAGCGGGCGACAGGAGAGGTCTACGCGCCATTTGGGACCCTAGCCCGGCGACTGGGGATCGAACCGGTGCTGCTGAGGCTGCCCGCAGCTTCGCAGCCCAGCGCTCAACCACTGCGCCCCCAGGGGAGGCCCTATACACATTTATTCTTTATAATGCTTTTGATAAATGACATGCATCCCTTTTATGCTTCAAAAAGTTAAAATGCTGGGCCTCCCCTGGTGGCGCAGCGGTTGAGCGCTGGCCTGCGAAGCTGCCCGCAGCTTCTGCAGCGCCAGTTCGATCCCCGGCTGCTGGGCGAGGGTCCCACATGGCACGCAGACCTCTCCTGCCGGGCCTGCTGCTCCCCTCAGCAGTGTGTTTCGTCAGTCTGCCTGTTCTGTTCCCCGCTCTGTCTCTGGTGAATTCTCTCACCCTCCCGCGCTTCTGACTGTACCCAGTGCTTGTATAAGTAAATAAATAAAACTTTAAAAAAAAAAAAGTTAAAATGCTTCTGGCAAAGTTGTCTGGGTTTGTGGGTTTTTGTTTTGTTAGTGAAACCCAGCGGGAGCCAGGATGTGGTGAGAGAACTCTAACTCCACCAGGGGAGTGTAGGGCACTGGTAGGCAGGGCACATAAGTCCCAGGTATTAGCAAGACCGAAACACTACACTACACACCACCAATTCTACTTCGGAGAAGTCCACTTGAAGGTATGAAGAGAGAGAGACTCAAAGTAGCCCATACTAGCATGTTCATCATCATATCTGTTAGAGAAAATCATGAGAAGCCTAAATATCCAGCTATGGAATTCTATATGTAAATTATGGTTTATCAAGTGATAGAATACAAGAAAAATAATCGTGTTTCTAAGGAGGTTAAGGATATAGCGGAAATGGGCTGAGAGGATTCAATTTTTTCTAAAAAAATAAGGCTGGAAAACTGTAAATTCTGTGATTGCTAACATAAAGAAATGCATGTTTAGCTGATAAAAACTAGCATTAAGGTAGAGCTGACCAGCTGTGCAGCACTGTGCAAAGGGACTGAGGCACATACTCTGTTCCCCTCTGCCTCAACTGCTACATCACATCTGCATGCATATTCTGATGCATGTGATTTATAGCTCTGACCCTTTGGAGCCAGGAAAATCATTATCTCCAGTACAAAGAGGAAACTGAAGTTTAGAGAAATTAAGTAAACTGTGGATGGTCACTCAGTCTGAGGACAGATGGGACAGAGCTAAGCCTGTGCTCTTTACCACTATCTGGTTTTATTTCTGTGCATAGCAAAAAAGACTGGAAGGAAGCCCACATTGGTGCATTCTGGCAAGAGCAGGAGTGACTCTAATTTCTTCTTTATGGGTCTTATCATTCCAAATTGTTCACAGGACTGTATATATATATATTCACTCACATATGTATTTTTTCCAACTTAACGAAGGCAATGCTACTTATCATACATTCAAATGTTTACAGATTTAAAAGGCTCTGTAATCCTAGCAGAGATAAACATGAGTTTCCTAAACAGAGCTCCAGGTATATTTATATGAATAAAAATTATATATGGAAATAAAAATGACACATATAATGTCTGTGTATTTGCTACTTAAAAAAAGTCATACTATTTTGCAACTTACACATTTTCTACACATTTTCTACACCTTAATTTTTAACAGCTGAAAATGACTGTGTTGTCTGACAACGCCACAACCTACTTAATGAATCCTGTACTGGAGGACTCTTGGAGATTCTTCTCATTTCTTGCTGTTACAAATACTGTTGCAATGAATACCACTGTACCGATCTTTCTGTATGTGTATAAGTATCACTCATGACTTATAATCAGATAATGACATAGACACTGTAAAATGCATTACCCATCACACAAACACAAAAGCAGTGAACTTAGAATGTATGACGATACAGCTCTTCCTGAAGTTACCAACATAAACCCCGTCGGAAGTTTAAAAATCTCTGAGTTGAAAACACACCGAATACACCTGCCTGGCCAGTCATCCCAGCTCAGCCTCGCCTGCCATCAATGTGCTCAGAATGCCCTTACAGTACTGCAAGGGAAAAGCAAAAAATGCCCCAATTCAAGATCTGAAGTATGGTTTCTACTAAATGCATGTTGGTTGCACACCTCCATAATGTTGAAAAGTCACTAAGCCCAAAAGCATCCCATGTGAGATCTCTCATCCGTCCTCTAACTGTGGGTGACCAAATGAAGCCGCGGTAAGAGGGGCCTTTTCTCAGTCAACACCAGGTCAATTCAAGCCAACCATTGTCCAACTGCAGTGTGCATCTCTCCTTCTCTCCTGGACCCGATAAGCTACTGTGGGCCAATTGATCACCTGGCTTGGCAGAGTTTACCCTCGAATTCTAGGTCTGAGACACCTCCAGGTAGTTCTTTTTTTTTTTCTTTTTTTTTTTTTAATACAATAGCTGGGGTACAGGCCAGAGGCACGAGAAGGCAGAGGATTCACCAGAGACAGAGCGGGGAACAGAACAGGCAGACTGATGAAATACACTGCTGAGGGGAGCAGCAGGCACGACAGGAGAGGTCTGCTGCAGCATGTGGGAATCTCCCGGGCCAGCCGGGAATCAAGCCCACGCTGCAGAGGCTGCAGACAGCCCCACAGCGCCATGCTCAACCCGCTGCATCACCAGGGAGGCCCACCAGGTAGTTCTTAACCAGGTGTGGTGCCATGTGGCCCAGCAGGTGTATGGAAATGAATGGGGGTTGGTGGGCTGGTTTTCATGATGAATGAGTGTTCCTGCCATTTAGTGAGGGACAGCCAGGGACATTGCTCCTCCTATGCAGCAACAGCTGTCCTGTCCAAAATACCAATACAGTGGCCCTGTGGACAGACAGTAACAAGGCCCTTCCTGGTACAAACAGAAAAGTGATACCTAAAAAGGGCTTAGGGCCTGCAGAAACTGGAGTGCGGAGAAAAGAATTAAGGTTCCCACCCCTGGAATCCTAAGGGCCACCTTCCTCTGGAAGACAGCAGCCAGGGGCACATCAGGCACAGTGCAAGGGTAGTGTCCACTAGGGTACCCAAGAGTCTTCTCTTCACTATCACATTTGCCTTCCCCGGAGCGTCACAGAAACAGCTTCAGGTAAGGAGGTGAGAAGATCGTCCTGTGAGCTAAGAGAAGTCACTTCATCCTTCTGAGTCCCAGCCTCCTCCTCCACAGAAATCAGGATCCTATTTAGCCAGATGTGAAATTGAAAGGATTGGTCTATTTTTATTTTTTGGTTTTTACTTTTTGGCAACCAGATACAGCCTTTGTTTTTCCATTCATGGCCCTCCACTTGGCCTCCTACCCCCACAGCCTTCATGAGTTCTCTCTTCTCCCACTCAACCCTGGTCTTTCCTAGTTCTCCAAAGTCAGTCACAAAGCCAACCCTTTGTTCCTGCTTCTGACCCCTCCCTCAACACTTCTGCCTCACTCACTTCCCTCTCCCGGCTCTCTAGGACTCTGTCTTGGCTGTGCCAGTCCATAGGAGAAAAGGATTTGTTTTTCTGGTCCTCCCAATGCTCTCTCCTGCTGGAAAACCATCTCCCCAACCCAACCACACTCTCCCAGGGCGGGGAAAGATCTGTATTTGCAACATGAGCGGATTTGTTCTCAGAGACTGACCACAAGCTGGGCCTATCACAAAAATCCTCCTCCCTGGGCCTCCGTTCATTGGTTCTAGGATCTGCTTCTGAGCCAAACAGAGCCCTTCATTGGGATTCTTGACTTGGAGACCAAATTGATGGTGTTCTGTTCATCCAGCCAAAGGGGATGCTGGGAAATGCAAACCTCGGCCTAACCAGAAGTTTCGTGGAGGTTGGTCTGAGAACTAACAAGAGGTACGGAGAGGCAAAGACAGTGTCAGCAATATTTATGTGCCAGGGCACAACTCACCCCAACGCCCGGTTATATCTCTCGCCAGCACAGTTTCAGACACATGCACACTTTCTCCTGTCTGCTTAAGTCACAGGAGACATACACCACCCAAAATCTTTAAGTGGGCAGCGCTTAAGCATGTGTTCCTCTTATTAGCTGTGTGACCTTGGTTAAGTTAATTAGCCTCTCTGGATGCCAATTCCCTCCTCTGTAAAATATTATCAGTGGTCCTTGAGGGTTGAGCCCATATATATTAAATACCAGCTCTGAGCATGGTTGCCATAGGGAAAGAACCAGGACCCCAGCCACCAGATAGCAGCAAATAGCGATACTGGTTTGGGTCAGGGTGATGGTGAGAGGGGGGGGGTGAATGGTTTCTGCCAGGCTTCCTGTACATGGAGGACTAGGGATTCTGCAGGAACCAGAAGTGGGTTAACAGGCATGCTATTACCAGAAGCTATTACCTATAGAGCATCTACTATAAGCCAGGCTCTGTACTGGACACTTTGATCCTTAGGCCAACTCAGACCTCTGCTTGGAATGTGAAAAGATCCCAGAAGTTGTGAAATTCATCTCCCATCTGCAAAGAAGCATCTCAGGGAGCAAAACCTTCCATTGATGGGCCTCTACCATGTGCTGGGCCCCCAAACGCTCTGCAGGAATTTGTCTCATTCAATCTTCCTACCAAGTTCACAACATGGAATTATGACCTCATCCTGAGTTTGAGAAACTGAGGCTCCAAAGGGTTACCCACAGTCACCCAATGCTAAGCAGCAGACCCAGAACAAAAACACCAATCTTTGGACTTCAAAGTCTATACCCACTTAAGGGTATATTAAGGTTCAATTTTATTAGAACACACACACTTCCTTCCTTTCTCTGCACAAATGGATTCCCACCAGGCATCGAGAACTGCTTCGCATCTACCCAGAGCAAGGCTTGTGCTTTACTTGACAACTAATACACAAATCCCAGAAGTCCAAGAAATCCTAGACAGAAGTGAATATTTAACACAAGGAAGAATCAAAACGCCACAGCAGAGAGAGACAGAACCTAAGGGCCCCTCCCATCACAATTGCCCTGTTGAGCCCAGATGAAAAAAAACTGAGGTTTGAACAGTTATATGTTCTCCAGTGGGACACAACAGAGCCCCGAATGGAAGCAGGCTTTCTGTGACTAGAGCTCACTTCGCCCAGCTCACCCTGCTGCTTCAATTTATTCTCATCCCGCTGAGAAGCACCAACACTGTGTTCATCTTGGTGACACCTTTGCTTGGGAGAAAGTTTCAATTCTCTGGTACATCCCTGAGTTGCATAAAGGCATGGGAAGGTGTGCCCCGGGTATAAGACTGGCCGCAGGGAAGACAGGAAGAGGCAGACAGAGAGGGACGCCTCTCCTTGGCCTCCTCCGCTGCTGTCAAGCTGCAGATTCTGGGCCCCAGGGGGAAGGATTTTCCAAAACAGAACAGGCCTCAGCAGGCAGCCATGCCTCTGCTCCCAAAGCCCAGCAGTAACTGCATAAATATTTGCACACTCAACTCTCTCTGAACTTTTTTCCTCCTTAATTAGCTTCCTGATTTTCTTGAGTTACTTGACAAGTCATTTGGAATCTCAATGCACCCATCTGCTTCGTCCTACCCTCTGTTGGGTTCTGAGTGGGATTCTGGAGTCAGCTCAGCATGTTAGCCTCTCCAAATTTAGAGGATGAATGGGAAGAACACAGCCTGGGAATGAGAACCCCACTGGGTACCTCTCAGCCAGAGGCTGAGGTACAAGGACTTCATCCCATCCTGTCCTCCCCCAGCCCACAGGCAACTGTGGAGTCAGGGAGATTCCAGTCCAAACCCTGACGCTTCTCCTCCCTAGCTCTTATCTTGGGCATCTCATTTCACTTTGGGCCTCCATGTCCTCACTCCCTGGAGCACTGATTAAATGAGATGATGTCTAGAAAGTGCCTTGCTACAGGCTGGCACCTGAGGAATACCATAAACCCAACAGATGGGTGTTGCTAGTTTTATTATCATCCCCCCAGCATCTCATCTCCATGCCTCTGCCCACAAGGCTTCCTCTTCTGGACCGCCCTGCCCCAGCTGGTTTACCTTGCAAATGCCTAGAGACTTTCCAGAACTCTGCTCAAACAACCCTCTCACAGAAGCCTCTACTAAACTCCCACCCTCCACACCCAGATGGGGGACCAGACCACAACCCCGTACCCTCTGCCACCAGCACCAGCTGCCTCCCCAGCCCTGGTGCTCCCATCTGTCCCCACTGGCCTGGGAGCTCTGCAGGGGGAAGACTTAAGCCCAGCACAGGGCTGAGCTCTGCAGACAGCTAATGCACAGCACATGCTCTGAAGCACGACAGCTAAGAGAAGGAGTGAGGAGCAGCCGCAGGACATGTGAGCTGAGCCCCAGGCGTCACAGCCCCTGCAAGTATCATGGTCTTCAGGACACAGAATGGTGTTTGACCCTCTCCCGCCCAACGTGAGAAGCTCATGTTGCCGACAGAACCAGCCCCGCCCTCTGGACAAAGGAGTGTTTTTGAGGAGCTCCTAGGTGATGCCCTGTTGCCACCAGCCACACTTTAGGCAATGAGTGTCTAGAGCAGTGGGTCTCAGCACGTCTCCTCCAGACCGGCGGCTTCAGCTAGGAGCTTGTTAGAAATGCAAGTTCTCTGATCCCAGCCCAGACAGAAACTCTGGAGTTGCAGTGACAATCTGAGTAACAGCCCTCCAACGAACTGGAAACACACTAACTCTGACAAGCCACCAGCCCCAGCCTAACCTGTCAGCTCAAGCACTTCTGGACATGAGAGCAGTGATGAGACCCCCTGTATGACAGCCTGGGTCAGTCTTGACCCTGTCTTTGCCAGCTCGGTGACTGGGGGCAGGGCCTCACCCTCTGTGCTGCCCCCTGCTCTGGAGGGTGTCCTTGGCTAGACAGCACCATTTCTGTCCCAGCTCTGTGTCCTGAGCGTCCCGAACACAGGTGCTCACAGACACATTTTAAATGTTCCTTAGAGAGCCAGAGGTAACCACCAGAGGAACTACAACTAGAGCTACTTCTATCTGAAAGCCCAGGGTTGAGGAAGGGGGTACTGATGAATGAGAAGGGTGTTAATAGAAAATGCAATTGAATTAATAGAAGTGACAAATAAAAGTGCATCAGCTATGGCTAACAGGACTCTAAATCCTCTTTCCCTCTGCACATTTGTCCATGCCAGAGACGCACCAGGGGAATCTGGGATGAGGTCCAGGGTCAATATCTGGATAATGAGATTGAAGGCCCATTTTGGCTTTCTCTTCTAAACCTTCCTGGACTATGTAAGCTTTGTATAATAAACTGATATTATCTCTTCATAACAATAACACTCATTACAGGCATATTACTGAGCACGTGGCAGTAAATATGAGACGAGTTCAAAGTGACTGTCTCCAGCGTTGAATGGCAGAGGATGCGATGGGCAGCCTTGGATGTGTGATTTTGGTTTTTAAAACGGACTAAAAGGGCCTCCCCGATAGCATAGTGGGTTGAGCGCAGCGCTGTGAAGCTGTCTGCAGCCTCTGCAGCACGGGTTCAATCCCGGCCGGACAGGGAAATTCCCAGATGGTGCAGCAGACCTCTCCTGTCTCACCCGCTGCCCCTCAGCAGTATATTTTGGTCCGTCTGCCTGTTCTGCTCCCCACTCTGTCTCTGGCGAATCCTCTCACCCTCCTGCGCCTCTGGCCTGTACCCCAGTCCTTGTATAAAAATAAATAAATCTTGGCCCTCCCCGGTGGCACAGCAGTTGAGCGCTGGGTTGCGACGCTGCCCGCAGCCTCTGCAGCGCCAGTTCAAATCCCTGGCTGCTCCCAGGCCACCAGAGGAGGGTCCCACATGGCGCGCAGACCTCTCCTGCCGCGCCTGCTGCTCCCCTCAGCAGTGTCTTTTCAGTCTGCCTGCTCTGCTTCCCACTCTGGCTCTGGTGAATTCTCTCACCCTCCCGCGCTTCTGACTGTACCCAGTGCTTGTATAAATAAATAAAATCTTTAAAAAAAAATAAATCTTACAAAATTTAAAAATGGATTAAAAATACAGTGTCTGACCCATGCTACAATGTGGATGAATCTTGAGGACGTGATGCAAAGTGAGATGTCAGCCCCGAAAGGACAAATACTGTGTGAATCCACTCGTGTGAGGTTTGTGGCCGGCTGCACAGAGACATGGAGGGGAAGGGGAAAGGGAGGGGGGTGGGTGTTCAGTGGAGACAGGGCTTCAGGTCTTGAAGACAAAATGAGTTCCAGAGAAGGACGGGGTTATACACACTGTGAATACACTAGTGCCAACTGCACACTTTAAATAGTTATGACAATACGTTTTATGTTTGTGTATTTCACAATGGAAAAGTAGAAAGAAGAGTGGGGCCCCCAAAATAAGAGATTTTGACACATGTGCCTGATGTACTAGTTTGCATTTGGAAAAGGTGTGGGGTCGTGTTGTTCCCCGGACCCCTCCCCACCGCCACTCTGGGGGATCCGCTCAACTGGGAACACAAGTGATCAGCCTCCCCAAGGGCACCCTCGCCTTGCGGTGGGTAAGGAGCTGTCCTGTGTCCAGAAGGAGGCTGAGCATCCCTGGCCTCTACTCTCCTTCCCTAGATGCCAGTGGCCTCGCCTCTACCCCTGGGGTAACAATCAAAGACATCTCCAAATATTGGCAATGTCCCCAGGGGGACAAAATTGTCCTTGGTTGGGAACCACAGGGTTACACTGAGTCAATAAGAACCGTGTGCCCAGTTGCCAAGGGTTTGAGGCCCACACCTATTTCCTTCTGCCCGGAAGTCAGGTTGACACCCCAGCAGGACACCCTCCCGCTGCAGCCACTTACCCAGCCTGATATCTCCCTCCAGGGTCATCAGCACATTGCCAGCCTTCAGGTCCCGGTGGATAATCTTCTTGCTGTGCAAGAAATGGAGGGCTTCCAGCATCTGGCGGCATACAACCTGAATCTGGGGCTCAGTGAGGCCTCTGTCCAGCTCTAGAAATTGA
>NW_023602224.1:0-14032 GCF_014898055.3 Talpa occidentalis | reverse complement strand
TTAAAAAAAAATTTCAGCATTGTTAAGTAAGTTATTAATTTCTTAGAAATAAGAACAGTTGTGTTTTTATTGAATGAGGACAATTTATAAAATAAAACAATTAGATGTAAGAGAGATACTTCTAAACAAATCAATGTATATTTATGGAGTCAAAGCAAGATGGTAGAGCATGAAGTATATTTTGGGAAATGCTGTGCAAAGGAAGTTTAATAATGAGGAAAATAAGACATCTACCAAGTTCTGTAGTCAGAACAGTTGTAGCTGGTAAGAATTTGAGACTGTTACATTTTTGTATAAGGATAGAAATGGACTACTTAATTCGTTTAATATTTTTATTGGTGGATTGGGTGTGAGGGAAATCTTTCTGTATGGCAGGGACTTTGCATGTTTTTCACAATTCTCTATAGTCCGCTAATACCTTCTAAGCCACCATTTCTTTAGATTATGAAAGGAAATTAATAATTTAAAGAAAACATGTTATTGCATTAGGCCTCCAATGATGTGTATGAAATACAAATTCAACAATCAAATTACATTAATTAATTAATTCAGCAGCAGCAACTTCCCATGAAAATCACAGAAGAGTACTGGACATAAGAGAATGCCATGAGAAGCCTATTTTGTTTTTATGATGGTTTTTTCACTTAATCTTTTGATTCCCAGCATATTATGAGATCAGATACCATATCTTTTATATATAATTTAAATCTTTCACATTAGATCATACATTTAATTTATCTACAAACTCTTCTATTTGTAGTATCTATATTAGCAACTTGACTGTGTCAATTGGACATTAAAAGCATTAAACAAATTAGAAGTGTGTAACACAATCTAGCAAATGCCCACATGAATGATAACTATACAAAACCCAAATTTTCACTATAAAGTATTGATCACAGATTGTTCAAATATGCTTATTACATACTTTCATTTTCATCTAATTTTGCTTAATATGATAAAGTCCTTGCAGTCTGGAAATACTTTATTTTTTATCTTTGTTAGTGGTAATTATATTAAATTTATAGTTAAGTTAAATTCAATGAATATATGGTACTTGGAATGGTGTTTTCTCAGGTTTAGTTCTGGTCCTTTAATTCGATTGCCAATCCAGGCAAAACATCCTTAGGATTCTCCTTTCTCATCTCCTTTTCCTACTTTCTTCAAGTTGTGTTTCATTTGCCTGAATTTCTGAATTTGATTTTTAACTTACCGATGTAGGATGCAATGACTTTAATGAGTAAGGATTATCTATAGCTATGAAAATTACATTAAAATAATTCTGGCTGTTATGTACAGCATATTTTTACCAACATCTCCATTTATTTGCCTATTTATTTGGACATTTCATTGAAATTAGTAGCCAGGCAACTTGGATTTTTTTCCTGGTTCTGGCACTAGCTTCTTTTCTAAACTTGAATAATTCATCAAATCTCTTTTTTGCTTTAGTTTTCTCATATGCAAAGCAGTTTATAAAGTAACTAGTTATAAAGTTTGAAATAAAATATACATGTAAAAATAATTTTACAGTAGAAATATTAGATAATTGTTAGTTATTTTATTTGTCAAGAATGTATGGGGCCTCCCTGGTGGTAGGGGTTAAGTCTCAGTACTGTGAAACTATCTACAGCACTGCAGCACGAGTTGATCCAGGCCAGGAGCTGACCCCTCTCTCCCCTCAGCAGTGTATTTCAGTCAATCCGCCTATTCTGTTCCCTACTCTAACTCTGGTGAATCCTCTCACCCCCACACTTCTGGCCTGTACACCAGTTCTTATATGCATAAATAAATAATTTTTTAAAAAAAAGAGATAATCAAGAAAAAAATCAGGGAAAAAAAACAATTGGAGAATACAAAATATCTGCCTGGTACTTTCAAAAGTGTCAATCATGAACAACAAGAAAAGACTGTCAAAGACCAAATGGAAAGAAGGCATTGCCACAGATTGAATAAGACTAAGGAGACCCAAGAATTTAGTGCAGGGGGAAAAAAAAGTATTAAAGAGAAACCTTGTAAATTTTTAATAGTCTTGAGTTTAGTTACTATATTATACCCATGTTGATTGCTAAGTTCGATGATCATCCTGAGATTATGCAAGATGCTAACATTGCAGAAACTGAGTGAAAAGTATACAGGATTCTCTATACCATTTAAAGAACATAACCAAAGTCATTTAGCTTCATTACCAAAGCAATTTAGCTTCAGTCTGCCTAGACTGTCTTGCCAGGCCACACCTAGTATATGGATGAATTCCTAGAGTGTAAATACCTACACTCTGTCTGATATCTGAGCTTTATGTGACAAAGTCCCAGTTGCCAAACAAGCAGTCCTGTCAAGAAAATGCACAGAAAACTGGACTATATCTCTGTTCTAAACGTATGGGAAAATAAACCAGGAAAGGTTATTGCTGCTTTTCAGTCTATGTCTACTTTAAAAAACTGCTTGAATTTTCTCTGAATGTAAATAGAGAATCCTAGCAAGATTGCTTTGAGATATTGAGATGGAATACACAAAAGAGTTATATTTCTTTAATTTTGTCCAGAACTTTTCAAAAATACCACCGCTTCCATAGATAAAGAAAAAAATTTTTCAAAGGCATTTGACAAGTTTTCACATCGAAGATTTATATCTAAAGCAGACCCAGGGAATGGGAGGTAAAATAGCACATTGTAGCAAGAAACTAATTTAAGAGTAGTAGACAAAAAGCAGTCAGAGATGGCAAGCTCAGTCTCGAAGGGGGATAGAAATAGCACGCTTTCCAGAGCTCTGAGAATAAGTTTTATATATTTGGGGACATGGACAAAGGAGAAAATGGCATTGCATTTGCTGGTGACATTAAAATCGAAGTCTTAGCAAACATAAGTACAATATTATCTGAGTGAAAAGGATTTGATGTGGGGTGATTAAAGCAGAAGATGCCAAATGCAGCTCAGGTATGAAGATGAAGACTAATAAGTATAGGATCAGGGAACCAATTTATGTGGAACATTTACCCAGAAAAGATTTGGAGGATATTGTGGGGAATCTGCAAACCGTCAGGATAGAGGACACTGTGCTGCAAAAGGAATCCAGATTTACTGTGTTATCTCATCAACAGGGAAGGCAATGAGAAGTAGGAGTGATACTGCACCTTTATAAGACATTCACTTGATTCCAGTGTCCACTGCTGGACTGAACAGGAAATGAAAAAGACTTGCTTGAGGAAGAAAGAGGCAGTAAAGGAAAACATTTAATTGGGAACCTATTTTCATTTTAGTCTCATTGAGAAATAGGGGATTTTGATGGTGGAGGTTTTAAAAATTGTTCATGCTGAGGAAAATTTTAAAGCATGGAAATGGTGGTCAAACTGTTTAGTTGCATGCACTGTTCTAATGAGAAACTCAAATCTTACTTAATGGACTCAATTAAAGTTTACTGTACTACTGATGTGTTGGTATGTGCATATAAAGGCAAATTCAGCCCCAGGGTTAATGCAGGGAACCAGAGCAGAACTATTTAATGCTACTACAAGAAAAACTGTCAGGAAAGGGGAAAGTAAAAAGTGCAATGAATTGAAGAGACACTTAAATTTATTTTTGGTGAAGGAGGTGATTAAAAATCACTGCTAAAAAAAATCACAGAGAGGAGTGAGAACAAATTTTAAATGACCAGTTTTGACAGTAAAGTTTTTCCTAATTGCAACATTTCATATATATATCTCTCAAATGTAAGTTATATAACAAGTCTTGAAATTTCCGTTTATTTAATTTTGTGTGCATTGCTTTCTGATTTTGCCACAGGGGATGTGGATCCATTTTAATGTGAGTACAGTGTATGCCAATTTCACATAGCTCAATCTAGTATTTTGTTTAACATGGTTACTAGATGTAGTATGTATGAGTGAAGCATGGGTTTCTGGTTGTGTTGGCTCAGAGTAAAGTAAAGCAGAAGCGATTTTACTGGCCATTTAGGATTAACAAATAATTTTCAACTGAATATGCACAAGTAAAGCAAAGTATGAGCCTTGTTTGCCTTCGATACAGCTATATAATTACCTCAGTACTCCACTTTACTTTGCCTGATAAAGAATCACGAAAATCTAACTGGAGGGACCTTAAGAATCATCTAGTGCAGTCCTCTTAAATTCCAGATATGAGAAATGAAAAGCAGAGAGATTAAGAAATTTCCTCAAACTTTCAAAAATACTTCGAGGCAAACCAAAAAAAATAGATTCCTGAGTCTTAACCCAACATTTAACACTCAAAATAGTGGCCTCCTAATTCATAATCCAAGTTAACAGGGTTATTCTGACTTTTGGCAATTTTTAATTTTGATTTTTTTTTTTTAAATGTTCTTTCAAAGTAGTAACCTAGTATCTTTTGCAACTTTACAAGATAGGAGTCAACTGGTCACCAACATGAAGGTCAAAAGTACATGTATTTCTAGGGCAAGGAGACCGCTGACTATTAGCCTAGAAAATACACATTCCTTCATGAAAAGGCACATGACCTAGAGTACAACTTGGCTTGGGGTTAAAAGTGTTTTTCTATCAGTGGCAACTTACTATGTGACCGCAGGCAACTTGGGCATATTTGAATGTTCTAATCTTTTGTTCTTTCCCTAAATGAGATGATAAAATTAGAGGAGCTACAAAATACCTAAAGATTTAAGATTCTAATATATGTTTTATAAAATCAGGTTTTTTTTTTTAATGAGAGTGAGGAGATGGAGAATAATAGTGAAGTATAGTGGTATAAAAGGCAGAGAAGGTAGTGAAGATGGCATTGGCATATGATGAAATAACCTTGAGTATTCTTTAGAGGACACAATATTGGAAATTAATCTTAATATATCCAGGACTGCTGATTTTTCCTTCTAGAGAAAACCATTAAGGGGGTTAGTAGGGTGAATATCATATAAAAGAGATGTTGTGGCATTCAGGAATGATATGTTAAGAAAGAAAGAGAAAGGAAGGAAGGAAGGAAGGAAGGAAGGAAGGAAGGAAGGAAGGAAGGAAGGAAGGAAGGAAGGAAGAAGGAAGGAAGGAAGGAAGGAAGGAGGAAGGAAGGAGGAAGGAAGGAAGGAAGGAAGGAGGAAAAAGGGGCCTCCTTGGTGGCACAGTTAAGCTTCAGCATTATGTAGTAATCCACAGCTGTAGCATGAATTCAATCCTCCACCAGGGAGGTGACCAACATGGCACAGCAGACCACTCCTGTCTTGCCCATGCTCCCCTCAGCAGTGTATTTCAGTCAGTCTGCCTGTTCTGCTCCCCATTTGTCTCTGGTGAATCCTCCACCCCCCCACATCTCTGGCTTATACCCCAGTTCTTGTATGCATAAATAAATAAATCTTAAATAATAAATAAATAAAATAAAATAAAATAGGTACTAAGAGGTTAAAGTACAATCACATCCAGTTTAGCAAGATGATCGCATCATGAGAAAATATATGTTCCTGAGACCTACTGAACATATCTCATTTCATGCTCTCCAGGACCTAGGAAATGGAAGTATGAAATTCATTGTAGTTTACACAGGTGAAATATTTGTACAACTCTTATTCAAAAGGTTTTCTTTATTTATACCTCAAGAGTGCTTTCCTTTGACCTAAGAGATTTAACTTAACTCGTTCACCTATTAGCCATTGTCACCTTTCAAAAAATCTGTCTTGTTAAAATCTCTAGAGATACATATTAATATCAACATAACATGATATCACATATGGATTTACATAATTACTTTTTCTCTACCTATGGAATCTTTTCATGCTTGTTCTTAAAATGTTATTCCAGGAGAACTTTGCTTTTACTAATGAAGGTATGTTCAATTATTCAAATAACATACCAGGTTACACATTCAAAGCAGATGAGTAGAATCTTGCAAGTGGTATTTCATTATTTGACACTGGAAAGTGAGCAGCCATAATCTATCCTGACTTTGAACTTCACACTATTATCATAAGAAGTTAGCACTAGAGATTACCGCAATGCCATTTTCTGAGTGTGATTTGATTTCTAATATTGAACTTATTTTGCAACAGCATATCATCAACATTTTGGAATATTCTTCCACTAGCCACTGACAATGCAATCCATTATTTATCTGTAACATTTTGGGCACTGCTGAATATTTTTTAAAAGGTGTGTTTCTTTGTGTTTTCTAAACAGTGTAATGAAAATTAAATAAATGATGTAGGTGGGCCCTACATCATTTGGGGCCACTGACTTTGGAATTTATCAGGCAAACTTTGAGAACTAGCTGTTATTGGTGACAGTGTAATAATGATTGAGTCTCCTTTTTTTTTTTACTATTTTTCTTTAATTTATTGATAAAAGATAATGTTTGATATAATCCAGGGGAGATTGCTATTCATGTTTTATGGCCTGATTCATATTATAAAATTTGTTTAATAAAAATAATATTGGAGATTTAGCTGAACAGTATTTAATAACAAATAAGACCTCCCATATCTTGGTGATTATATGAAAATAAAGGGATTCTTCTTGTGTTTAAATTTGCTGTTTTCTATTTTAGTTATTTTTTGTATTGAAGACATATGCTTATTAATGGCTTGAGATTGCATAGCTACTTGTAAGATACCTAAATCTACTAAAACACAGTTTAACTAAAAGTAATACATAGAAACCACTCTTGCTTGAATAACTATATATGGATGAGTCCATAGTATATTATCACATAAACATTAATGTGAAAGAGTAAATTTGACTAAATTCAATAATATTCAGCCACTTAATATTAAACAGAACACTTTTGCCATCTTTCAATTTTAGAACCTACAAATACCTATGAATTTATCTTTAAATGTAATGGAATCTACACATTTTTTTAAATCAGTTTATATATTGAGGTAATAGATTTCTAAAACTATCAGTTGTGGGATTCCATGCAGTTCCAGATTATTAGTCAGGGCTGACATCAACCAGAACATAGGTTTTATATAAAAATATGTTAAACTTTTGAAATTATTTTAAATATGCATTTGGGATTTAAAATAGGCACCTAATGATTAATGATATTCACACTGATAAGGAAGACAAGAAACAATGAAAATCCCTGCCAGAAACTTTTCACTTATCTAGGCACCCTCACTCATATCACTCAGTGTTATTTTTACTAGAAATGACCATACCAAATATAACCCACACACACAAAATAGTTTTGCTTCACTTGCTTCGCCTACAATGCCAGGGGGATGGATTTAATGATCTTATAGGCCTTTTCAATCTCTCTAATATTTGTGAAATGGCAACTGTCAATGTTGAACAAGAAATTGCTGAAATAGCACAACTTTTTGAAATGGATAATATCTCATAGGACAAGAGCCAGAATGGAAAGAACAACCATAAACCTCACTAAAACTCATCTCAACAGGATGCCACTTTACTCTTCAGCTAATAAAAACAACCAACTTTAAAAATGCTATCTGTCAGTGAGTCAAAATCGGCCATTTTGAAAATCTCATTACCAGCTATTGTGCCAGAGAAAAGTAACTCTAAGTGTAGCTATTTTTCATTTTGAGTGTTGCTATTGTCTGAGTATCTGGTTTCTATTTATGTCTGATTAAGAATGTGGTCACTTATATGTATCTTAGATATGATTGTTTAGCATTAGATATTACTTAGACCCTGTCTATTTGTTGATAATAAAACTATATTTTGTGACAACACCTAAATACATTTATACAGAAACAAAAATTCCAATAAAATGACTTTTGAGTTTTTAAAAATTAAGCAATTAGAAACAGTTTCTTATTTTCCAATATAAACTGAATTTTTAAACATTATCAATATATGATAATTGTTTTTCCTTAATGGCACTTCTGGAGCACAAGGGAATGTACAGAAAAAAGGAGTCTAAGATATTTTCATTTTCCCAATAGAAGGATTTAACAAATTCTAAAGTGCAAAATGATAGGTAAAGAAACCAAGCAAGTCACTACAAAGTATGTGAGTTCTTAGTATCCTTCCTAGCGTTGAGGATTTATGAAAAATAATTCAAGAATTTCCTCCAAAGAGGAAAGATACTAGACAATAATTTAGGATACAGAAGAGTTAAACTAGGACTAAGGAGAAACAGAGATAGAAAGAAACTAATAAAACTTGGTTAGATTAAGATGATCTGCTCCTATTCCAGATGACAAGGTCCATGTCCTCCGTAGTCTTCTCAGCTGTTCTTGTACAATATCTGCCATGCAGATTAAAAAAAAAAAAAAAAAAAACTACAGTTATATGAAAGGGTCAAGAGAAAAAAAATGATACAGAATTTCCAGAAGAAACAATAATTATAGACACACACAATCTTTAAAATAATTATGATTACCATGTTCAAGAGAATATATGACAAAATGAAGCAGTTCAATGGAAAATTTAAATCAATAAAAATATCAAATGGAAATTAAAGGATTATAGAATACAACAGTAAAAATTTACAAAGTTAGTAAATGGGCTTGAATATAGACAAGATTTAGCAGAAAAACCATTTTGTAAATTTGAAGATAGGACAATAGAAAATATCCAGACTTGAAAAAAAAATGATCACATAATATGTAAAAAAGCTATATATTAGAAATGTGAAAATTGTAATATATTACCTCTAAATATGGAACAATAAGAAACAAATTTAATTTCTAATGAGAAATGGTAGATGCTAGTTGGCAAAAAAAAAAAAAGGACAATTTAAGGAGAAAAATATAGATAACAACCTGATGTTTTATATTTTTGAAAATTATATTTTAGCAGTCTAGTAAATAAAAGACACTGTCAGACAAGCAAATACTGATGTAATTTAGTTTATTGCCAACAAATCTGAATTAAAGAAGGAGGTTTAAGGGGCTTTTTAGGGAGAAAATATTATAGACAAAACAAAAAACTGCAAGAAGTAATGAAGAAACAAAGTAAAGGTAAATATTTGGATGAAAGAAAATGAATATTGACTAGACCAAATAAAACATAGTATTTTTGAGAGCTAAAATACATATGTAATTTAAAAAAAACAACATGTGGTAGGAAAGAGGTAAATGTGTTTATGAACAATGTATCAAAACTGGCCATATACTGACCATGAAATCAATTCAAAACTTTCAAAGAATGAAAACCATTTGAAATATGTTTTCTAAAAATAGTAGAATTAATCTTCAAAGTGATGCCAAAAAAAGTCAATCTAAAAATCTGCAAATATCGGAGATTAGGTAAATTATAAATAGCAATTGACCAAAGTATCAAAGAACAATTCTCAGTGGGTAATAGAAAATGTTTTGATTGCATAATATTAAAGTAGATATACAAAACCTGTAAGATGCAGTTAGGCAGTAGCTAAAATTAAATTTGCAGTTTTATTTTTTTAAAGATTTATTTATTTATGCATACAAGAACTGGGGATACAGGCCCAAGGTGTGGGGTGGGAGAGTGTGAGAGGATTCATCAGAGACAGAGTGGGGAACTGTACAGGCAGACTGACTGAAATACACTGCTGAGGGGAGCAGCAGTCGAGGCAGGAGATGTCTGCTGTACCATGTGAATATCTCCCTGGCCAGGGATCTAACTTGTGCTGCAGTGGCTACAGGTAGCTTCATAGGTTGCATCTTAACCTCTTGTGCAACCAGGGAGGCACAAAATTTGCGGTTTTAAA
Source organism: Talpa occidentalis (assembly GCF_014898055.3). Lineage (NCBI taxonomy): Eukaryota > Metazoa > Chordata > Mammalia > Eulipotyphla > Talpidae > Talpa > Talpa occidentalis. Next base: position 4,406 of record NW_023602224.1, on the reverse strand, counting down.
GGCACTGAATTTTATTCCAAGTGTAAAAATGATCAAGATTCACTCAAATGATATTGTTTTACAAGTCAGAAAAAGGCAACAAAAAATCTAAAAAATTAGAAAGAATGAAATTAAACAATACAGAAATCAATGAAACAGAAAACAAAAAATGAATAGAATTAACTGTACCATAAATCAGCTACCTGAAAAGAATAGCATAATAAACATCTGGTGAGAGACAGCAAGGAAAAAAGATTTTAATTTTTGATCTCAAGAATTAAAAAGAAGAATCACTATAGATTATTTAGATCAAAAGAATATATTATAAAAAAACTTTATGCCAAAATTTTGAAAATTTAAATAAAAGAAAAATTTCCCTGAAAAAAATATTTCCTAAAATTGAAATAAGAAAAGATTAAACAAATTGAAGATTCTTTACCTAATAAAGATAAAAAACCTTTGCTGAAATAATTTCAGGCCTAGATTATTTCACCACTAAATTCTTTCAAATATTTAAGGAATAAATCTGAATAAACCCATCATTGTGCAAATTCTTCCAAAGCATAAAACTAGAGGAACTATTCCCTAATGAATTATAAGATCAATGTGATCATAATACACAGGGATATTAAAGGAAATAGAAATTATATTCTAATCTCAAAAACTTAGTTATAAAAGTCTTAACATATTAGTAAATTGAATTCTGTAATATATAATAGAATAATATATCATGACCTCATTAAGCTGATTTCAGGAATGTAATGTTGATTAAAGTTTGAAAATCAATCACTGTAATTCATCACATTAACAGAGTGCTGCAGAAAAATATCATTTCATTAAAACAAAATAAAGTAGAAATAAAGTTTTTTTAATCTGATATGTAATATGTATTAAAAACTAGCAAAACCTCTAGCACCTATCATACTTAGTTGAGATATTAAGTGTTTCATCCCTTGTATGGGAATCAGAGAAATATATTCACTACATTCTTGCTATTTCAAGTAAGGTTTATAGATTGACAACATCTGCATCACCTGTGAACTTGTTAGATATGCAGAATCCCAGGATCCTCCCAAACTTAATTAGAATTTGCATTTTAAGACCTCCAGGTGTTTCATATGCATGTTGAAATACAAGAAGGAATTCTTTAAACCACTTGTATTCTTTATGGTCCTATGATCTATGTTAATGAAGGAGATTTTAAGAATTGCATTAAAAGACAAAGAAATAATATGTACAAGGACTAGAGAGAAAGTAAATTACCATGATAAGGTCAGGAAATGGGGGCTTATGGATAAGCACGCACTCCCCTTATAACGAAGGAGAAATATAGATTTAATTATGGCTTTTATAGGGTCCTCCCTGGTGGCACAGGGGTTAAAGACAGCCTGCCAGCCACTGCAGCACAAGTTCGATCCCTGGCCAGGGAGCTACCCACATGGCACAGCAGACCTCTCCTGACTCACCTGCTGTTCTCTTCAGCAGTGTATTTCAGTAGATCTGCCTGTTCTGTTCTCCACTCTCTCTAGTGAATTCTCTCACTCCCCTACACCTCTGGCTTACACTCCAGTTCTTGGATGCATAAATAAAGAAATCTTTAAAAAACAAACAAACAAACAATAAATAAATAAATAAATATGGCTGTTGTAAACAAAAAGTCACTTGGAGGAAATTGGAAATTTAATGTCTGACTTTTCATTTGTTGAGTTATGGCATTCTCATTGACAGAACAGTTGCTAGGCAAGAAGGAGTCTCTGTTCTCCCAGGAAAGACAGCACATTTCTTTTGTGGTTGGATTGGATTCGGTAGTATGTGTTGATCGCATATACCTCCTCTAGACTCCCAATCTCATTTAAAGAAGATGTCTGTGTATTAACTTTCAGGCAAGTGAAATTAGGAAAGCTATAATAGGCAAGTTTAATGTCCAAAAACTAACAGTATTTCTATATTACTATAAGAAATAATTAACCATGGAATTTGAAATTGGCATTTACGAAAAACTGAAATACAAGTTTCTCTGCACTGAAACCTATAAACAATGAAAGACTTAATAAAAAACAAGCAAATGGAAAGATACTATTTTTGTGTGTTGGTAGATTTGATAATGTAAATGTGCTACCAATTTGATCTAAAACTGTAATGGAATTCCAAATAAAATTCCAGGAGCTTATTTGTGGAAAATAATAAGTCGATTCAAAATTAATATATAAACATTCAAAAACATTTTAATCAAAAAACAAAGTGGAGGAATTACACTACTGAGGAGCTAGACTTAATAAAATATTTTTGCAATTAAGATAGTTTTGTAAGCACCTTAGCAGGCAGATGGAACACTAGAACAAAATAATACTCTAAAATTGCATGTAAAGTCATATGATTTTTGATGAAATTATCACAATATAGTGAATAAAAGTTGTCATTTTAATAAATGATCCTGGTTATTTTTAAGGAAATTGAACTTTGAATTTTCATTACTCCATTAGGAACTTTAATTACAGATAAATTACTGATCTAAACATAAAGTTTAAAACAACACAGCTACAAAAAGATAACTTAGAAGAATGTGTTGATGACATGGAGTGGAAAATTACTTAAACTGGACAAAAGAATAATTGCTAATTGAAAATTCTTCAATAAAATTAATCACTTCTATTCATTAAAAGAACACTATTAGGAAACAAAAATGCAAACCTTAGAATGAGAAATATGTTTGGAATCATGTGCCTATCAAAGATCTCTTATCCAGAAAAAGCCTTTATACATTAATAAGAAATAAGCAATAATCTAATAAAAAATTAAACAGTCCACTCACAAAAGTCAATATCAAAATGGCTGAACATGTAAAGTTGCTAAGTCACATGTAGTCATCAGGAAAACACTGATTTAATAATAAAATGAAATTTTGGTATAAATTCACTAAAGGGGCTGAAGTCAAAAAAATGCTAATAATATTTTATGAGTATTGGAACAAGATTTATCATACATTGCTATGGGAATAAAATCAAATATAACAACCTCGATCTGTTTGGCAGTATCTACTAAAATCGTAGATATACATACTCTCAATGATCTGACAATTACTTTTTTAAGTACATATTCAATATCAAAATATACTAAGTATATCAAGACATGTGCAAGAATGTCCAAAATTACTTTCAATAACCCTAGTCAGAAAACTTAAGTGTTTTTCAATAAATAACTAAATAAATTGTGGTAAGCTTATACAATGGAATGTTGCACAGTACTGAAAACTTGGAGAAGCAGGGTTGAAACAAAGGAGTTAAATTTTATTGGCTATTGAGTGGTCCAAGGGCAATTGAATATGGGCTTAGATCAAGGTTTACAGATACTTACATATTGGTCCATAGAAAATGTTTTTCAAAAGACCGGTACTTTCTGGTGGATGTACATATAGCTCAGCTCTAAATGGGCTCTAGCTTGTCCTCTGGTTGGAAGACCACTCATTTCTGAATGTGGTCCAAGTGATCCCTTTCTTGTCTTCTTGGTTCCAGACAACTTGAAGTTTTATTTGAAGGTAAATTGCTTTCGTGTATTGTCAGGCTGTGTGACTCAGATGAACATCACACACATCACAACACCCACATTTTATTTTTTTTTTTTTTTTTTTTTTTTTTTTTTATTTTTTTTTTTTTTTTTTTTTTATTTATTTATTTATTTTTTTTTTTATAAATTTTATTGTTATATTCCCCATACAATTGCAGCCCCCCCATTCTGACCCCAATCCCTCCCTCCCCCCCCGCCCCCCTAAAAGTGTCTCTGGTTCATAGTTTTTTGTTGATTTTGATTTTCACTTTCTTATAGTTATTCATTTTCCTGGTCCCTTATTTAAGTTTTCTAGATCCTGCTATGAGTGAGACCATCCGGTATTTTTCTTTTTCTTTTTGGCTTATTTCGCTGAGCATGATCCCTTCCAGCGCCATCCATGTTGCTGCAAATTGCATGTGTTTATCTTTTTTGAATGCTGAGTAATATTCCATGGTTATATGTACCACATCTTCTTGATCCAGTCATCTATTTTTGGCATTTGGCTGTTTCCAAAGCTTAGCTATTGTAAATAGTGCTGCTATAAACATAGGGTGCAGGTGTTCTTTGGAATTGATGTTTCTGTGTCCTTTGGGTAAATACCTAGGAGTGGAATTGCTGGATCATATGGAAGCTCTATGTTTAGTAGGTCCAGAAATCTCCACACAGCTCTCCACAGTGGTTGGACCAGTTTGCACTCCCACCAACAGTGCAGAAGAGTTCCTTTTTCTCCACACCCTCGCCAGCATTTGTTGTTGCTAGTTTTTTTAATATGTGCCATTCTCACTGGTGTAAGATGGTATCTCATGGTAGTTTTGATTTGCATTTCCCTGATGGCAAGTGATGTTGAACATTTTTTCATATGCCTGTTGGCCATTTGCATT
>NW_023602223.1:0-14034 GCF_014898055.3 Talpa occidentalis | reverse complement strand
CCAAAGCAGTGATAGTGAAGAGAAAGATAAACCAGCTGGGACTACATCAATAAAGAGCTTCTGCACATCAAAGAGACAATAACAAAACAAAGAGAAACCCCACAACTGGGAGAACATTTTTGCACCCAATACTATGATAAAGGACTGATCACAAAATCTGCAAAGAGCTGATGAGACTCAGCAACAACAAAGAAAATATCCAGTCAAAAATGGGCAGAAGAGCTAAAAAGAAACTTCTCTGAAGAGGAAATGCAAATGGCCAACAGACATATGAAAAAATGTTCAACATCACTTGTAATCAGGGAAATGCAAATCAAACTACCATGAGATACCATCTCACACCAGTGAGAATGGCACATATTAAAAAACTAGCAACAACAAATGTTGGCGAGGGTGTGGAGAAAAAGGAACTCTTCTGCACTGTTGGGGGAGTGCAAACTGGTCCAACCACTATGGAGAGCTGTGTGGAGATTTCTGGACCTACTAAACATAGAGCTTCCATATGATCCAGCAATTCCACTCCTAGGTATTTACCCAAAGGACACAGAAACATCAATTCCAAAGAGCACCTGCACTCCTATGTTTATAGCAGCACTGTTTACAATAGCTAAGCTTTGGAAACAACCCAAATGCCCAAAAATAGATGACTGGATCAAGAAGATGTGGTACATATATACCATGGAATATTACTCAGCATTCAAAAAAGAGAAACACATGCAATTTGCAGCAACATGGATGGCACTGGAAGGGATCATGCTCAGCGAAATAAGCAAAAAGAAAAAGAAAAATACCGGATGGTCTCACTCATAGCAGGAATCTAGAAAACTTAAATAAGGGACCAGGAAAATGAATAAGAAAGTGAAAATCAAAATCAACAAAAAACTATGAACCAGAGACACTTTTTGGGGGGGGGGGCGGGAGGGGAAGGATTGGGGTCAGAATGGGGCGTTTGCAATTGTATGGGGAATATAAAAATAAAATTTAATATTTAAAAAAAAAAAAAAAAGAATTAGGTGTTGTGATCAGATCATGTGTGGAAAGTGCAATGAAGCATTTTCACCAAAGCCTAAGGATAGCCTCATATTGCCTCAGTTTACCCCCTAGTATGACACAGGTTACCATTTCCTACCTGTGCCACAGTGTGAAAAAGCAAGGCAGCTCTGCTCTAGAGAATTCTTGCTCATGAGCCACTGGGGAAAAGATGTCCCTAAAACTAAAAACTACCCAAATGTTAACTGAGAAATAAATTGTGGCATATTCATATAATGCAATATTACACAGCAGTGAGAAGTGGCGAACCTCAGCCACACCCCCAAATATGGGTGAATTTCACAGACATAATACTGAGTAGAAAGGTGAGTCACAAATAGCAATGCACAATATAACACACCTTCACTAACACAAAGCAGGGCCACAGCCACCCTTCCTGTGCCAACTGTACCTTAGACAATGAGACCATTGGTGAAGGCAAGTCTCCCTTACAGACACTCTCTAGCAAAAAAAAAAAAAAAAAAAAAATAAAATTATTTAAAAAATTAAAAGTCACTTGGCAACCTCTCATGACATAATCTAGGCAATGATCATGAATAATCAGGCAATCTGTGGTCCCCATTTGAGGTACACAGCACCATCTGTGACACATCCTTGACAAAAAAAAAAAATCAAACCCAAGCCCTAACCACCAGCAATCCAGAGGACAGAGACACATGCTGAGAGACAACGCAGGAACGCAACTAGCAAGACCCAGGTCCTACAAGACAAATGATTTGGTTTCTTCAACAAATGTATTTCAAAAGTATGGGGGCATCCCTGGTGGTCCAGGGGTTAACCCTCAGTGCTATCATCTCTATGGCTTGAGTTCAAGCCCTGGCTAGGGAGGTGACCCACATGCCTCAGCAGACCTCTCCTGTCTCGCCCGCTGCTCCCCTCAGCAGTGTATTTCAGTCACTCTGCCTGTTCTGTTCCCCGCTCTTTCTCTGGTGAATCCTCTCACCCCCCCACACCTCTGGCCTGCACCCCAGTTCTTCTACACACACACCACACACACACAAAGTATAGGGGTGGGAAGGAATGGGTAGAAACTAGAATTAGAAGACTTGAGAGACCTATTATTGGTGAAAACAGGAGAAAGGGTGACAAGAGGAAGGAAACTTTCAGGAGAGGAGAGAGAGAATTAGGTGTTGTAAACTGAAGTTAAAATGCAATGATTTAAGCTTCTTTGGATCCAACTTAAGCAAACTGTGAAAAAAAAAATGAGGCGATCAGTAAAATTTGAATTCTGGCTGGGCATTTGAACACATTAAGTAACTACTGTTCATTTTTTAGGTGTGATATTAATGACGGCTATTTTTTTAAGAGTTTTCCTATTTTAGAGAATCATACCCACATATTTATAGATAAAATGGTGGGATATCTGAGATGTGTTTCAAAATAATCCAGAGAGACACATAGATGAAAAATGATCACACGTGAGTTGGGAACCGCTCAACTGGTGCTGCATACATGAGGACTTCTTACTTGTATTGCTGTTCTTCATTTTATAAAAATATTATGAAACTGGGAATGCCAAAATTTATCTTCTAAATATTTTTATCTGTAGAAGAATTAATCTATATATTCCACTCAGTCAACACACTGAGCCCAAACCTATAGCAGTGGCGAGGATGAAACAAGTCACCCTCTTTGGGCTCTGCTCCTAATCCTGGCCAGCGATGCACTGGCTCTGCAGGGAGAGGTGCTGTCAGCACCCACAAAACAGCCCAATGCATTTTTTGTGTCATCTCAGCCATGGGTGACGATGCCATGAGCTACAATCAGCGACACGGTGCTTCAATCTTAGATTCCCAGTTTGTTTGCCCTTTAGCCTCTCAATGGGCTTTAACTGAGCAACTGCTATGGGCCAAGCACAGCAGGGCAAGTGCGTGTGTGTGCACTAACTTTACTCACATGACGCCTACCACGGGTCACTGTAGGACAGAAAGTCAGGTTAGATGAGAGAATTTCACAAGGGCGCTAAAACTTCTGTGGTGTCAGGATTTGTGCATAATGTCAGCCCAAACCGCCTGCTCGTGGATCGCTAATCACGTCATCAGAGGTGATCTGTTTAGCTTAACAATTATTGTTCTTACAGAGAAAGTCAACATACTATACACATTAAAAAGTGTTTTTCGTTTTCAGCTTTCAGATTACATTTAAAACATTCTAGGGCCTCCCTGGTGGCGCAGGGGTTAAAGACAGCACTATCAAGCTACCATCAGCCACTGCAGAACAAGTTCTATCCCTGCCGGCCAGGAGCCACCCACATGGTGCAGCAGACCTCTCCCCTCTCACCTGCTGCTCCCCTCAGCAGTGGATCTCAGTGGATCCACTCTGTCTCTGATGAATCCTCTCACCCCTGACCCTGCCGCACCTCTGGCTTGCACCCCAGTTCTTGTACACATAAATAAATAAATCCTCTCAAAAATAATAAAACATTCCAGTATAGAAAAATTTGGGTAGTGACCTGTGGTGACAGATGTTCACTAGGTTCCCTGTGATGGTCATTTCACAAATATCATATCACTGTGCTGTATACCCAGAGTGAATGTCACATTTCCAGCCAATTATACCTCAATGTCTGAAAAGGAATTAGAAGCCTCTGATTCCCAGCAGTGGTCCCTTGTAACCTACCAGATGCCCTGACCTTGGCTATGGCCACCCAGCACTGTCCTGAGTCTAGAGAGGGTGCAAAGAGCTGGAGAGAAACTTGACCTCTGTCATAAGAAGAGAAAGGCACGAGGAGAAGGCCAGAGCCCAGAGGCTCCAGCCCCGCCAGCTGCCCAAGGCACAGCCGGCCCTTACCCTGACTCCCCAGGAACTGTCTGGCCTACAGGAGGCAACTGAGGGTCTCGGATGCAGTCCAGTGATGCCTCTCAGCTCACTTATGGGCCAAGGGTCATCTCAGCCATGAGGTGCTATCATGACACGGTGCTTCAGTCCTGATTCCAAGTTTGCTTGTCCTTTAGCCTCTCCATGGACTTTCACTGAGGAGCTGCCATGGCCAAGCATGGGGCAAGGCAATGTGTGTTCACAGCTGCTTCCTCTTTCCAGACTCGAAGCTGCACCAGCGCTGTGGGAAGGTCTCTGCTTCTTTCAGTTCTGGCTCTTCACCTCCCCCTTATCACAGGAGCCATTCACGGTGCTTGGCCCTTGTCACCGCCCCACTTTGAGATGAGCTCCTTCCCCACTGGACTAAGACTCCGGGAGCATTCCCGGCTAAGAACATTCTTTTACTCCTATCTTCAGACAAGAAAACTCTGTCCTTGGCATCACTGCAGCAGAACTGTTTCCCACCTCACTCACTCTTCCCACAGGAAGCAGCTGACGGCGCTGGCCCACTGCATCTTCCAGACAAGACGACTGCCCCCAGCCTCTGAAATCAGATAGTTTCAGAGCTGTTTGAAAATTCTCTTGGTTTCCACATTTGGTATGGAAACAATTTCTGACTAGGTCATAATGTCTTAGCTTTCTCTCCCATGCCACACAATGCCTAAAATACTGCTTTTATCACTTATTTGACATTCAGCCCACTTATGGTTGAATTTCATCCGGGATAGGTTCTGATTCCCAAATTCTGTTATCAAGTGATGAGCCTGGCGACAAGTCTGTGGGAAGGGACAGTGACAAGCGAACTTGTGCAGGCAGAATGCCACGCATCGTGGGCATCGTTTTTTGACAAAACCTTTTGGGGGGTACCACTTTGTTGCCCAAAAAAGACACCCCTGGGGCAAAGCCAAGAGGGATGGCAATGGGAATGTAAGAAGAAAATTGCTTAATAAATTTCCTCAGGGGAGACTGGATCAAGATGTGGTATATATACACAATGGAATATTACTCGGCAATCAAAAAAGATAAACTCATGCCATTCGCAGCAACATGAATGGAGCTGGAAGGGATCATGCTCAGCAAAATAAGTCAGAAAGAAAAAAATATCAGATGGCTTCACTTATAGGAGGAATGTAGAGGAAACAAATAAAAAAATTGAGGGGGGAAGTAATTATAATAAATTAAAAATCAAAATCAACAGTCAACTATAAACCAGAGACATTCTGCAAGGGGCGGGGAGGGATCAAAACAGGGGCGGGAAGAGCACAGGGGACTATGGTGATGGTCATGGGTGAATTGGTGAGATGACACCTGAGAGGAGGAAGCATACACTGTACAAAAATGAAGAATGATGTAAAATATATATAAAATTTGTTTAAAAAAATTCCTCAGGGTAGCCCAAAAACAAAGGGCTGGGGGAGGGAGGGAATAAAAAGGTGGGTGATTAAGGAAAGGGGTGAGAAGGAGGTAGAGCCAGGGGCACCCCATGGCAAGGCCAGAAGAGGACATTTAGTAACAGGGACCCTGGGTATCAGGGGTACGTGAGGCTCCTTTTAGGAAGTCTTGTGAGGCAGTCAAGTAGCACGTCTGCCAGCCCTCCTGATGCCATTTCCTCTCCAATTCCTGGGGAGAGTTACTCCCTGTTGGGGGCCACTGTGAGGGAGGGAGGAACAACATGGTGAGGTGATTGGTAATTTGGGGAAAGGATTCCAGAAGCAGAGGCTAGGCATGCCTGGGAGGAATCTTAAAGCACCCCAGTCTCCCTGGATATGCGGGAGGGATGCTGGATTTCTCAGCAGGACTAAAATAGGGGTTTGAGGAACTTCCTTTACATTTCAAGGCTGGGGTGACCCCAGTGGCTACAGGACTGAGCTAATCTATGCCCCCTCCTGTAGATCTAGGATCTAATGCAGCAAAATTAGTGCTGAATTAATTCTGGTTACGACAAAAATGCTCGTTTTAAATTGGAGAGTTAAGAAACTGAATACAAATCTTTGCAGAGCCTGGCTGGCAAACCAGATTTTTTCATTTGGAACCATAAATAATACATTCAGAAAGAGCCCAGCAATTCAGTCCTGCGGAAATATGGGTGTCAGAATTAGCAACACTGCCGTCTTTGTATGGCCTGAGCTCTCACACAGGGCCTGCTCCTGTCCTTCCTGGATTTTACTAATCGCCCCTTACAAAGGGCCCCTGTTTGCGAAGAGGTTGATACAAAGACACAGGCTCCTAGAACCAAGTCTGACTTTGCCATTCTTTTTTCTTTTCTGTAGGGTGACTTTTGAAACAAATTGAAATGATCATCTGTAATGTTGCTTTACTATAAAAATACTATGGTCATAGAATTGGGATGTTTGTGGGGTGGGGGGGGCATCAGGATCTATTTCTATGAATGTTCTGATAGATTTCTTGGCTGTTCTTCATTGTTTAATATTTTTGTTCTTTAGAAAAGTAGAATCCTTCAAACATATGGAAAACAATATACCTATGTACTCACCAAAAAACACACTCGTATTTTATTGCATAATTGCCAATGTCCCCCTTTCAAATCAAGTGCGCCAAATGGAACCCAAGCTGCCACCCTGGGACCAGGGCCACCCACACAGGGCCACACGCTGAGGCGGCCTCAACCTTTGTACGGAGCTGGCGCCTCTGTCCTCGCGCTGACTTCTCTGGTTTCTGCTGCATGTCGCGTGTATGAGCAAACATCCATGGCTGAGTTGAGTGAGTCTGAAAGGTGCACAGAATGGGCACCTAGCATTAGTTTCTGCTTTGCACTTTCCCTTCCAATGTCACTGCCTCGGCCGCTGCAGGAATCTCTGGGGCAGCCTGAACCCTGCAGCCACCCAGCACGCTGTGCTCCGAGCTTGCCCACCGGTCTCAGCTCAGGCCTTCCTGCTTCGTCTGAGTCTGCTGCTGCGTCCAAGTTCATCCTGGCCAGTCGAGGCAACAGCTGACGCCCAGTCTTCCTTTCCAGGCCCACAGGTCTGTCCCGTCCATAGCACCTGCCCTAGCGTACCCCATCCCCTTAGGACACCCCTCGTTGGGCCTAGTTCCTTCCTTCTCCTTCGCCTGCCACGTTCACTCCCCCTCCCAACATTTGCTTATACTATTTCCACACCTGGAATGTTTTCTCTTTCTTTTTTTTTAAATCTTTCCTCTTCGGGCTCAAGACCTCTGTTGCTCGCAACCCCTTCCTTGGCCAGTCCAGGCTCCCGCTGTTGGTCTTCATGTGCTCCCTGGCCAGAGCTGCTGGGGCCGCCAGGTCGCCTACTCACAATCCAGACAGGCAGGACACTTGGGTCAGTGCTGACTGCGATCTTTTGAACTTATTATGTACAGGGGAGGTATTTCCACAGTGATCTCAACCACAAATCTGAGAAGTAGGTGTTACTGTCGTATGTCACAATTTGCATCCAAGATCTCTGAAACCCAAAGCATTTTAGCCATTGGGGCACCTCACCCCTGCAGCTGTGGAACGGAGACTGACACTCCAGACAGGATCTGTGTTTGCTGCTGTGAACCGGGCGCTCCCCATCATGGCTTCTCTGCCTGCCCAGTGGCCTGGTCTGCAGAGCTCCGGGAGTTTTCTTTTCCTCTCTCCCCGGTGCCCCGGTGCAGGGAGGCAGGTGTGCTCACTGGCCTTTCTGCATGGCAGTTATTTTTCTTCACACAGCTAATGAGCTCAGAGTCTCAGCTTATGTGGGGGTCTCTCATCAGACCCTCTGTCCTGGCACTCTGTATTTCTTAGGGCACTACATAAAGTGTCTGCTTGCGTCTCTGATTGTGATACAGTCACCCCAATCATAGTGGGGGGGAAAATGGTTTAGTTCAGAGCTTGTGGATGGCAGTAAGTATAGAAGCACAGGAGGCCCATGTAAGTGCTGGGTGACTAATTCACTGGTGGATTGGTTCTGACTCTGTCTCCCTGAGAATTCAATTCTCATTTGATTCACTTCACTCCAAAGCCAGATCTCGGTGAGCAGTCTCTCAATGAGGTCTACCTAGCTTGGCAGGTAAACTCGCCAAAGCAAACAAATTGCATTTAATTTGTCATGGTTCAAATATTGTGTCAGGGATGTGGAGAGAGCAGAAGCCACAATTGTCCAAGGAGCACATAGCTGGGTAGAGCAGGGGTTGGGGGACCTGAGTTCACCCACTGCTCTAGCTTGGCCCTCCCACCCACACGCAGCCTCCATGGCCATTTCCTTCTCTTGTTACTCCACAAATGTTCTTTCACAACAAGCCACAGGTTTGAATGCACCTCAGCATTAGATAACACGTATGGATTTCCAAGGACATGTATGCTGCTTCAGGCCACTGAAGGGTCAAAAATAAGCAAAACCAACTTATAGTGCAAGAGAGGTTACCCTGGGGGTGGGGGGGCAGTCCGTAGGGGGACCAAGGGCCCCTGGAGTGCTGGGAGGCCCTGTCTCCTGACCCAGGACTCACTACACTCACATGCTCCCTGTCAGCATCTCTGCACTGGACCCTCAGGGCACGTGTGCTGTTCTGTATACATTTTATGCTCCATTAAAAGATTTACACTGCCAAAAAGAAAATTCAAAGCATCTTAAAAACTGACCTAAGGGGGCCTCCCCTGGTGGCACAGGCAGTTGAGCGCTGCGCTGTGAAGCTGTCTGAAGCTTCTGCAGCACCAGTTTGATCCCGGCTGGCCGGTGAGGGTCCCACATGGCACTGCAGATCTCTCCTGTCACGCCCGCTGCTCCCCTCAGCAGTGTCTTTCGTCAGTCTGCCTGTTCTGTTCCCCACTCTGTCTCTGGTGAATCCTCTCACCCTCCTGCACATCTGGCCTGTACCCCAGTTCTTGTATAAATAAATAAATAAATCTTAAAAAAAAAAAAAAACTGACCTAAGATATCTGAAATTTATTCCTGAAGAGGAAAAGACTCATAAAGGGAGGAAGAGCAGAGAGAAAAGAGATGATTTAAAATACCATGGTGCGTTGGGAACCAGCTTCTGGGAGGGGAAGAATACAGATTCCCAACTCAGGTTTATTATTATTATTATTATTATTATTTTCAAAGTGCTGATGCGCATGTCATCAGCAGCTACGTGGCACATTCTTAATGCACTTCTGAGAGCACCTTAGCCAAGGGCAGAGGGAGAACTGAATGCATCGCAAGGATCAAGTAGTGACCTTTCTCCCGGCTCTGAGCTCTCCTCTGGCCCAGGAAGGGCCCATATTGGGGTCACTCCTTGTTTTCACGCAGCCGGCAACAAGGCATGGTGTGGGGGCAGGGGGCTTGGGTTCCTCTGCCCCAGGGGCCCCCCTTCTAATCACTGCTTGCTGGCCCAGCAGTGGTGGTCAAGAAAGCGCATCATGCTGCCCACCGAGTCCTCCAGGGCAGGCTCAGCTGCCCGCGACCTGGCCAGGGAGCGCAGCATCTGGCCCTGTGCTGTCTCCAGCAGAAGGCAGACGAAACAGACTGCTGGGGTGACTAACTGAGGCTTCAGGGACCCAATAGCCCTGCGGGCAGGTCAGCCAGGTTCCCGGCAGTCTGGGTCAGTGTGTGATGTGCACAGGTATGTGTGCAAACATGGACCACCTGCTCCCGCGAGCACTCAGGGTAAAGGTCTATAGGTTCTTTCTTTTACGCACAAAGCCGTCTATGTGAACAGGAGTGATCCCGACGTGTGCCCGCTTACCCGGGACGGCCAGGGGAGGGGAGGGTGGTCCAGGCCCAGCTGGGATGAAAGCAGAGCTATGTTTGCAGCGGTGGGGATACATGTATGAATCTTTGTTTGCTCACCAAGGAAAGGAAGGGGCCTTACTGGACGAGCCCTAATGCCTGAGGCTTCGGGAGAAAACTGACGTCTTTTTCTTATTTCCAGGGGGACGTTCAGAAAGCCAAGGATTCAAGGTCTGACTCCCACACACTCACTGGGTAAACTGCAGGATGATGTTTCCTGTGCAGTCCTGGGCCTGGTTCCTGAGTCACTTTGAACCACCCTAAGTGCCACTTCCCTAGAGGTGACAAACGCCTGTAAATAACAACCCGATTGTGGCTACTCTCTTCCCTGGAACTTGGGAAATGACTTCCAGTCACATTAGCATTTTTCTTCTTAGGCCCCTGACCAGCCAGGGAGGGCGTGGCGCTCCTCACTGCAGCTCGTTGTCACAGTGAGCAGGAAGAGGAGGAGGCCGCTTGGCTCCAGGTGTGGCAGAATGGGGTCCCCTCTGATCCTGCTCAGTCCGATCTGCACCCTGGGGCACTAGGCCGGAGGGCAGAGCCTCTGCCCCTGTGAGGCCAGCTTTGGCTTGGCGCCTGCGGCTCCTCTCAGCAATGATGCCCCAGAACCACTGGGGGAAGGTAGGGCAGGGGTGTTTCCCATGGGTCCTGCTGATGCCTCCGGAGGCTGCTGCTGCCTTGGAGACACAGCTCCTTACTTATGGCAAAGCAGCTGGAGAGAAACCAACTATTCCTTCCGCTTACGGCAGTGTGTTCCCTGGGAACGGAGCATAGTTCCTGCCTGCGGGCCGGGAAGCCTGACCTGCAGGGCTGCGTGCCGTGCAGGACAGGCCGTGCCTGCTTCCGGGAGGAAAGCGAGCCACCCTGACCTTGTCCTCCTCCACCACAGGTGGCCAGAGACTTTCTGAGTCCATGTCTTAACCATTTTTTCAAAAGTGACAGCTATTTGGAGTATCCATGTTTACCCCAGAAGAACTTCACCTCTCCCAGGACAAGGGGACTCTTTCTCGTCCTGGGTTTAAGGGGGGCGCCTGAGCAGGAGACCCACAGCCACAGGACCTGGCTCTCAGCCTGGTCCCACCACAAATGAGCTGCTGGTTTCTCTGATACCATGTTTCCCTGTCTATAAAATGGGGAGTCAAAAGATGTCCCCTTCAGGGCCTCCCTGGTGGCACAGGAGGTTGAGCGCCGCACTGTGAAGCTATCTGCAGCCTCTGCAGCACCGGTTCAATACTGGCCGGCCAGCAAGAATCCCACATGGCAAGCAGACCTCTCCTGTCTCGCCCGCTGCTCCCCTCAGCAGTGTATTTCGTCAGTCTGCCTGTTCCGCTCCCCACTCTGTCTCTGGTGAATCCTCTCACCCTCCCGCACCTCTGGCCTGTGCCCACCTTGTTGTATAAAAATAAATAATTTAAAAAAAAGGGATGTCCCCTTCAGAGAAGTCAATGAATAAAAAATATAGGGAAAAGGTGCGGAAGAACCCCTGAGAACTCCCAAAACAACATACTCTCAAGTTACTAAACTACAGAATTTGGCCAAAAAGCTTCAGCCTGTGTGGTATATCCGACAGTGTCTTCTACCAACCTGTTAATACTGTTTCCATCCATCAGACATAACGAGCAGAAATTGATAGATATGGGATTCAAAGCAACTGATTAGATGTGCAGAGGAGAGGGCTGGGGGAAGGGAGTGACACAATTTTTGGAAATTACAGAAATAAAGAAGGAAAAAAAATGAAGACACGGGCACTAAGACAACCGTAAGAGAACCAAAAAGGTTGGCACTACTGAGACTAGCACAAGGAGCTGGAAATGACAGGAAACAAGCCCACTTTCTAAGTTCTTATCTATAATGGAAGGGATCGGTTGTCTTTGTCTCCACTCTCCCCCCAGACTGGACAAGCGCTGGAAGGCAAGCCCTCTCCCTGCCAGGGCCCAGGGCCTGCACCTGTGGCTGACAGGAGCCAGACCTCAGCGGCAGGCTGCTGGAAAGCTCCAGGGCACCTTGAGAAAGGTCCTCGGGCCAAGTCAGCCTCCGACACCTCCAGCCAGTCTCTCCCTTCCTGGAGGCCCCATCTCTGCAGAACAGCTCAGACGCTACCATCTAAACTGAAGCTACAGAGGGAAGAATGTCCCGGAAGCCACTGAGCAAGGCCGTGAGCAGGTCTGCCTGCCACAAGGAAGGAAATGCCCTCCGGAGAGCTGACCTCAGCCAGCACAGCTCAGCATTGCCTTGCCTGCCCGCCCGGCTGAACCCTCTGCACAGGGAGAAGGGCTGGCAAGGCGGCGCTCCTTCCTCCCCATGCTGCGGGTCTTGTCTTTCCCACAGTTCTCCGAGGTTCCGGGGCCCAGTGCGGGCCCACTGCCAGGTCCTGGAGGTCATGTTGAGTCTGGTCCTCCAATTTGCTCTAGAGAATATCAGGAGGAGGTGCGGATGTCTTTGTGCTACACCGATAGTGCTGGTGGCAAAACTCCTTTAGATACTGCACTAGCGTTTGTGCCTCGACACTGTCCACCCACACACCTCCTCGGCCCTGAACATATATGGGGCACCAGAGCCAAGCCTGCCACGTGCTCCTTCAACGTGACCACTGATTGCAGTGGCCAACCTCGTCCCCTTCAGGACCAACAAAATCACTCGTCGGGCAGAGCCCTGTCCTAAGATCCACGGAATCCTGAAACTCAGATGCTGCCAGATTCACCTCTCCTGCTGGCCCATGGCCAATGGAAAACAGGCCCTGCTTTTATTCAGGCCCTGCTTTTTTTTAAAATAGCACAGGAGGCAGGAGGGTAAATTGAGTGACCTCTGGAAGTCCAGTACTAGTCTCAGGAAATTCCAACAAACTCAGAAGTGTAGGTCTTAAGAGACTGGGGGGCTCTGCACAATGAGGCCCTTTTCAGCATTGGCTGCCATGGGCCAGAGGAGCTGAATTAATCACTGTTCCTTGCAATCAGCTATGGAAAATGGCCTTTCCTTCAAAAGACACTGTCAGCAACAGCTATAAACTGATTCACTTGACGTGGAGCAATGCCCTCCGGTAGGTTGTCAGCCCAATGAATGCTCACTTTGGCGTGACGGGAAACAGAAGGCTGGAAGTGACAACATAACAACGGGGGCCTCCCTGGTGGTGCAAGGGGTTAAGCACCGCACTATGAAGCTATCCACAGCCTCTTCAGCACGAGTTCGATCCGCGGCTGGCCAGGAAGCAACACACATGGCGCAGCAGACCTCTCCTGTCCTGTCTCGCCCGCTGCTCCCCTCAGCACTGTATTTCAGTCAGTCTGCCTGTTCTGTTCCCCGCTCTGTCTCTGGTGAATCCTCTCACACACACACACCCGCATCTCTGGCCTGTACCCCAGCTCTTGGATGCATAAATAAATAAATTAAAAAAAATACCAATGGAAGGAGACAGGTATAAACACCGCAGTCTCTACCATCACACAAGGTGCCCTGAAGGACAGACATGGTATGTTTTGAAACTGAGAAGCACAAAACATAATCCTAACAATGCTGCCTGGTGTTCACTGAGCACATACTATGTCCACAGCGTGGCACCAAAGCGCATGCCCGCCTTAGCGCACACATCATTAAAGGTGTCCATGCAAGGAGCCTGTGCTACTGAGAGCAGCTGGGGTGTCATCAAAATTGCCAGTGGGGGGCAATGGAGGGCTGTGGGTGACTTGGTCATGGTGGGTGTGGTAACATAGACCTGAAGGGTGGGACCCCAAACCTCTAAATCACATGCGACATGGTAAACCAACGTATACTTGATAAGAAAAAAAAAAATAATAATCGCAGGTCCATGACCGTAGTCTAAATGAACAAATTCAAAGAGATTCCCAGTGTGGATGAAAAAAACATGATCTAACCACACGATGTTTACAAGAAACCCACTTTAAACATAATACAGAAATGGTGAGACAACATGCTGTGCTAACATAGTCAAAAGAAAGCAGGAGCACTGATGTTAATTTCAGACAGAGCAGACTTCCAAGTAAGGAGAGTTACAAGGAAAAAAGGACACTGCATAGTAATAATGCAATCGATTGATCCTGGATAGATTTTCCAGGAAAACATAACAATTCTTAAAGTGTATGTGTGTAACAACAGAGCCTCAAAATACACGAGGCAAACAAGAGACAGAGATGCCGGAAAAAACAGTCAGCCCCAGTAACAGATGCCATCGTGGGAAAGTTTGCCATCCCTCTCAGGACTGGAATATCTAGCAGGCAGGAAACCAGTCAGGATAGTGTCAAATCCCACATCACCTTCCGTCAAAGGGTCACGACATAGACTACATCATCCAGCGACCGCAGAGTCCACATTTTTCTGAAGCTCACATGGAACACTCTCCAAGTCAGACCACACTCTGGACTATAAAACACACCTTAAGAAATTTAAAAGAACAGAAATCATGTCCGCTATCAGTCCACAGTGAAATTAAACTAGAAATCAA
>NW_023602218.1:0-14059 GCF_014898055.3 Talpa occidentalis | reverse complement strand
TGTGTTTGTGGGCATTGTTCCTTACCTCCCCTGATCTGGGTAATTGCAAATTGTCTGCACAGACTTGTTATTTGCCTATAGATGTCTGCACATATCCCAAAGCCTTGCTTTAATCATGGAACCCAAAAGGGGCAGGGCTGGAAGGTTACCTGAAGAAGAAAGTTCTGGTGTATAGCAGGGAAGTTCAGACTGAATCTGAAGCCTAGCTCAGTCACTAAGGGATGGATACCCACAGGCAAATCAGATGATGTCGCCTCCAGCTTCAGTTTCCTACCTGATCTCTCAGAGTTGTTTCAAAAAAGATTGATGCATTGTGGGTACTTAATATTTGCCAGGGTAACAGATGAGTAGATGATGAGTAAATGAGATATAACATACGTCAAAGTGCCTAGAACTGTGCTTGGTGTATGTCAGAAGCTCAGTACTAGTTGATCTTATAGTGCCTTTATTTCCAGTCTTAAGATCCCTAAACTATTTTTGTTTTTCTGATCTCCATGATGACCTATGTATAAATTAGATGTACTCTCCCATGCAAATTACTCCTCATTCCTCTTCTGGCCTTACTTCACGGACCAGCGTGAAACTAACACCTGCCTGCTGTCCAGATGCCCTGGATAGATTCCTTTCAAAGATGGTTGCTCTTTTCCTTTCTTCTTTCTGGCATCTCTGAAAAACTCTCCAAGATCTAAGGCCCTCATCAAGAAGTTTAAATAACTCATCAGAAGTCTGAATGGCTCCCAGGAAGACCACCTGGGACCATAGAGACCTTTGTATTCCTGAGCCCACGGATAGCTCATTTGTCTTTGTGCCCTGGTCTGACCTAGTTCTAGAATTCTCATCAAAGGTTAAGTGTTTAAGTCCGAATGTAGCTTGTTACAGTGAGTCCTTTAAAAAAAATAAATAAACAGTCTATCTGCTCGTTAGCTAGGGGCTTTCATATCTCAAGTTTGTTTGATACAAACCACATCTATACCTTTCTCATGATGCTCTAGTAGAAGAGGCTGTGTCCTCCTGTGCAATTCTAAGCACAATCTAGGCTTTCCACTAGGGGATGAGAGAAGACAAATGTCTTCTTTTGCTGATATGTGCAGTATCTCAAAACTCAGGAGGGAAGTTCTTCTTCAGGTCTAACCTAAATCCCTCCAGAGCAACCAGATGTTGGTGAAGGAACAGGTCAGATGGCATGCATTTGATTGGCCCCTCTGGGTCTAATGTACATGGGATTTTGTCTCGGGAGCCTCATTTTGAGGCTCCCATGTCCTAGGTGATGGAGTCAACAGGAGGATTGGAAAATATCTTCCTTGTGGGCCTGATGAGGAGGGAGTCTGGCTGTCTGCTTATCAGAACTCTTTTCCCAGCTTTATCTCAGACTCTGGATACCTCATGTGACTTTGCTCCAATCTCAATTGTAGTGTTTTTTGTCCCTCTATCTCCTGTCTCCTGTGGCTTCTACAAGCAGGTCAACTTTCCATTTTTACAGAATCACATATTTTTAGGTGGGCTGCATACAGCTGGAGGTCATATGGTCCATGTCCCTTGCTCCTGGAATAGGCAAACTGAGTTCAACATCTTTCAGTAATGCCTCTCTATGCTTCATCATGATCAGGTTCTGCCTAGAGTCTGACTTGAACCTTTATTGCTGCCATCTCAACCCATTGGTCCAGTTAATCCTGGCCTCTGGGGAGGCAAAGAACAGCTGCTTGACCCTGCCCCTGTTCCTTCCTTGTTCTTGTTGGGATGTCACCTCCATGCATCCAGCTCGTGAATCCCCCAGCAATTTCTTTGTCACTAGATCACATTGCAAGCTCCTGTCCAAATGCTGTCTGGCTGCTTCCTGTTCCAAGCATCCCTCTCCCACCTGAATATTTGTGTTTCTGATTATTTATCCCCAGATGCAATGGTTGCATTTTTCCAGGTTGAATCTGCTTGTTACTTCCTGCCTGGGTTTACAAACATCTCCAGGTCCTTTTTGCAGCCACTGCTGCAGGCTTCCTCGGTGTGGAAACATGGATTTCCAGCCTTTGGAAAACAAACCATGAAAGGAGGCAACGGATGGAGAGAGCTGGTTCCCCTGCAGAAAGGACCCCGTCTGAGGTCCAGGCTCTTCCCAGGAGGACATTGGAATTGATGAACATGGAAAACATTGCACACCGCCAGCAGGGTAAAGACCTAGGTGGAGTCCTGTTCCAACTGTCTGCTTCCCCTTAGTCTCCCAAGCCGAGAACAAGGAGAAGCCTGCCTGCCCTCTTGGCCTTGGCTCTTTCCAAACAGCTATCACCAGTTCTAATTAAATACTCAGCAGATGAAGCCACTGAGCGCCAGATGAGGGTGGGGTGGGGCCATGCTGTGGACTTGGCCATTTCCTGTCCAGGGAGGGGGGCTGTGCCAGGATGGCAGGGGACATAAGTTAAATGCAAAGGGAGAGGGAATTTGCCTTTGGTCTTTTTTTTTTTTTTTTTGAGAAAGGAAGTAGTTTATTTTATTTTATTGTAAGCCCTTGATGAACTCAGAAAGTCAGAGTAGGAAGGGACCTTAGAGGGTCTTTAATGCTCATCTTGTTTTACAGATGGAGACCCATGGAAGGTCAGTAATTTTCTCAAGTACACAAAAGCACTTTAAATCATCCTCTACCCTCTAGATGGGTGCTGAAAAATGGGCATGGAAAGTTAAGTCTCTTGTGAATAGCAGGGACTCAGAAATGGAGGCCTCGCCAAACAGCCCTGTCTTCTTGATCTTGAACCAGACCTAGAAGGTGAAGTTGGGTGCAGTGGTACTTTTATGACCCTCAATAGTCTTGGTTCATCGGGATTAAATTGACAAGGCTGTGAATTGGGGATGAGTTGAATCTGTTCCTGAAAGATTGTCAGAAGTTGGAGTGATGGAGGGAATTGGTTAAAAATGGAGTTCCTGCATTCTGTCCCCCCACCCCCCCATTCTCTCTCTCCTTGCCCCACTATAGAGTTTGAGTTTCGAACTTGTTGCCAGTTAGGAGGCTTCCTTAGAAGATGCTGATGAATTTGGAGTCATTTGAAAATTTACGTGGGGTAATAACCAATTGCAGCTTACAGCACAGACACACACTTGTGTTTCAGCGCCCCTCTCTGCAGCCCCCAAATCTAGGAAAAGCACACACACACACACACACAAACCATGCAGGAACACAGAAACCCATGCAAAGGATCCCAGAGACCACTGTGCAGAGGAAAAGGGATTAGCTGTCCTGAAGGCTGGTGGATTCTGTGCCAGGAGACGGTGTGGTCTTAAGAACACCAGCCTGGAAGCCTGGGGATCTTGGCAC
The DNA here is from genome assembly GCF_014898055.3 of Talpa occidentalis. Taxonomy (NCBI): domain Eukaryota; kingdom Metazoa; phylum Chordata; class Mammalia; order Eulipotyphla; family Talpidae; genus Talpa; species Talpa occidentalis. The sequence goes on along the minus strand of NW_023602218.1, from coordinate 10,761 downwards.
CTGATTTGCAGCACGCCTTGCAAGTCAGGGCTGTTTCTATCTTCTTAGAAACTTCTTTCTTAGAGGAGGGGAAGGGCAAGGGAAGAAACTTTTGGGGTCACTTGAGTGCACACCAGACTGATAGTCCCTTAATAAAATTCTTGTGAAGTAGCAGTGATTATAAAATGATTATTCTCCTTTAATAGAAACAGAGGTTTTCAGAGCTGGGGACTTCCAGAATCGAGTCCCATTTCAAAACTGTTCACTTTCCTCTAATTCCTCTGGATTTGCTGGACTTACCTGGCTGAGGAGCTCAGGAGCCATGGTCATGGAGGGGCTATGTGATTTTGGAGGGTCACTATTCACCTACTAAGTGTGTCTGTTTCCTCCTTTGAAGATAGAAATCATGCAAATTGGCTATTTGAGTGGTTAGGTTTTTTTTAAAGATTTATTTATTTATTTATACAAGCACTGGGTACAGTCAGAAGCACGGGAGGGTGAGAGAATTCACCAGAGCCAGAGGGGAGAGCAGAGCAGGCAGACTGATGAAGTACACTGCTGAGGGGAGCAGCGGGCGGCAGGAGAGGTCTGCACGCCATGCGGGACCCTCACCCAGCAACTAGGGATCAAACTGGCGCTGCAGAGACTGCGGGCAGTTCGCAGCCCAGCGCTCAACCGCTGCGCCACCGGGGAGACCCTGGTTAGGTTTCTTAATAAAGTCAGATCTCAAGTCCTCTGAGTTGTGATCAGAAATAGTAAATAAAGAGATATTTACCGTCCCTCTAAGCTGAAGCACCATCCAGAAACCACTGGAGTTAGTAAGTCTGCTGTGCACCCACTATGCATGGCCACGTGTTAGGCAGGGGTACAGCACCCTACCTCAGGCACACAGTAGGGAGGTCTCTTCCACCTTGGGCTGCACTTACATATCCACCTTTTCCCCAGTAATGAGAAGCCCCTCTTTCAGCCCTATGTCCCCCTCCATTTATGACTGGCTTACTTCTCCATTTTATAGCCAGGCTTTAGAAATAGAAGATTTTTCATTGACATACATTTCAGAAAAGTACACAGATTGTACTTGTAGAACCCAAGCAATGACCAGTGAGCAGGTTCACTGAGTAACTGCCACCCAGATAAAGAAATAGAACCTTTCCAGTCCTCCCAGACACTCCCTGGCACCTCCTCCCAGTCAAGGGCCCCCACCCAAAGGTCATGCCATGAAATGAAAGGTCATCCCAACCTCTAGTCTCACACGAGTTTTGCCTCTTTTTCAACTATATATATATATATATATATATATATATATATATATATATACTGTAGGTATTTTGTGTCTGACTTTTTTTCTTTTTTCTTTTAAGATTTATTTATTTATTTATACAAGCACTGGGTACAGTCAGAAGCGCGGGAGGGTGAGAGAATTCACCAGAGCCAGAGCGGGGAGCAGAGCAGGCAGAAGGACCGAAGTACACTGCTGAGGGGAGCAGCGGGCGCAGCAGGAGAGGTCTGCGAGCCATGTGGGACCCTCACCAGTGGCTGGGGATGGAACTGGCACTGCAGAGGCTGTGGGCAGCTTCACAGCTCAGCGCTCAACCAGCTCAACTGACTTTTTTTTTTGCTCAACATTAAGTGTGTGATATTCATCTATATTGGTGCGTGGAGTAATGGTTTATTCACGACTGCAGTATTTATTTGGTTGTTTGAATGTACCACAATCTACTTGCCCATTCTACTGTCCACAGACTTCAGGGCTGCTAGGTTTGTCTGCTCACTAAGAACACTGGTGAGCCACAAAACCTGCAGGTACAAATTATATACCCACCTTTTCCCTCAGTAATGAGAAGGATCTCTTTGTCTTTAGTGTTCAACATTTTGATTATGATGTGTCTGGGTATGGATTTCTTTGGATTTCTTCTGTTTGGAATTTACTGAGCTTCTTGAATTTGCAGGCTTATATCTTTCAACAGATTTGGGAGGAAGCTGTTAGTTGTTTATTATCTTTTGGATTTTCTTTTTCTCTACTGCACCCATTCTGTCTTTCTGGAGGTTTAATAATACTAATCTTAGCTCTGCTTGGTAGTGTCCCATAAATCTCTGAGGCTCTGTTCATTGCTGCTTCTTCTTCTTTTTTTCTTTTTTACCTCTCTATTGTTCAGATTGGATACTTTCTATAGGTTTCTTTAAGTACACTTGCTCTTTGCTTTTTCACCTCTATTGTGCTATTCAGTATATCAGTGAGCTTTTTTATATCCATGATTATGATTTTTTTTTTTTAGTTTTAAAATTTCTGTTTTGGGTCATTTTTATGTCTTCTATTTTGTGGCTGGAAACTTCTTTATTTATTTTAAGCATACTTGTTCTTTACTCCTTGAGGTATTTTTATGATAGCTGCTTTAAAGTGTTTGTCAGATATTTCAAGTAGCTTCATCATTTTGGAATTCGCATCTGTTGATTTTCTTTTCCCATAAAGAAAATCCCCTGATTCTTTGTACATTGAGTAATTTTAGAATGTGTCTTGAACATTTTCAATTTTATGTTATGAGACTCTTGGTCTTCTTTAAATCCTATTAGTATTATACTAGGCAATTAATCTTACTGGGTTCTGGCTGCAAGTTCTGACCCACCTTTTATGGGTTATGATTTCAATGTCATTTTCATTTCCAGAGTCTTGCCCTCTTTGGATTGGTCCTGCAGATGCTTCCAAGAGGCCAGCTTGAGACACAGGCAGTGGTTTATCACATAGTTCAGTATTTCAAATATTTAGTGTGCTATTTAGGGTCAGATTCATGCATGTGTGGCTCAGGGGTGTGTCAAGGCATTCACGAACAACTTTATGGGGATCACCACTGAGCTCCTCCCTCACCAAGATCTTCCTAGTACAATTCAGTTTTCCACAGTCCCTTTTGTCACCTACTTGCCAGCAACCCCAGAATTTATTTATCCTCCTCTGCCACATACTTTCCACAGTTGCACCAATGTCTGAGGTCAGCAGGGGTTTGCTCCAGAGTCTTAGGGACATAGCTTCTTTGTTCAGAGGTGAAGGGTCCTCTCCCTCAGAATTGTAGGGGTCTGTTGGGTGCAAAGGAATAGAGAAAAGAAAAAGTTATGACTTGATCCCACTTTCTCTGAGTGTTAGGAGACTCTTTTCTTACTATTCAAAGCAGAACTTGAAGATTTCTCCTGTAGATGCTGATCTTGTCCACTTCTGGGTTTTAGACTGAACCCTTCTTCCCCCTACAAGTTCAGTGCAAGTTAAAATTCCATTCTTCTCCCCAGTCTGCCTACTACCACTGCTTTTACTTTTCAGAATTTCAAATAGTTGCCCTAAATGTTCTATTCAGGTTTAATAGCTTCAGCTTACCTGGAAGTAGGACTCTGGGAGAGCTCAGTCAAAGCACAGCTCTCTGTGTTCCACCCTGAAAGTTTCTGATCTAGTTATTCTCTGGTGGGGCCTGAGAATTTATACTTCTGACAAGTTCCCAAATGATGCTGGTGCTTGTCCCAGAACTGCATTTGAGAACTACTGATGCCATACATTATCAAATAGAGATGGGAGAACTCTTCATCCAGTGTAGTGTATAAGTCAAGTTCCCTCATTTTAATAACATTGAGTGCCTGATGGCCTGCTATTTAACAAGCTTAGTGTAAAAGGACAGTTGGAATGCTTTGGGTGCGTAGCTGAGGACATTAAGAGATATGAAACATTGTGGACTTTACTAAAGATTACTTGGCCAAATAGGAGCTATGCTTGATACTTTATTAATGCAGAACTCAAAACTGGCAGAAATGAACAATGTTGTTGTGATGGGTCATTTCCATTATGAAGGTATTTGCTTTAATTATAGTATGTTAAAAGTAGAACATCATGGAACATCTAGTAATTCTTGAATTTCTTTGTAGGCTATGTATAAGAGTGACAATAGGAGGAGCTATATTTTCATCTAAATTCTGAACAATGAAGAAAAGCTAATTGGTGAAAGAGGAATCTCCGTTGTCCATGCCCCCTTAGCAATGATGAAAATAGAAAACACTGGACACAGACAGAAACATGTACTAGACTTTCAGGTAGATATGTATTTTTAATCAAAGAAAAAAAAAACAGCAGGCAATCAAGCCTGTGAGTGAATGAATAGATGGGCATTCCCTTGTGCTGGGGGACTGTCACTGGGGGATAGGGACATAGGTCAGGATTGTGTATGAGGCCATGCAAAATATTTCTCTAGCAGTAACTGTTAATCCATGGTGAGCCAATTCTGATGTTACACCTTTGTGAATTCTCCCTCCTCCTGTCAGCTGGGGGATGTCCACACATCCCTTATAATGGGTTGCATTGAATTGTGTACTAATTAAACTGCATGTTCCTCTCCACCTTGAGGATGGTAATTCAGTGTTTTTCCATCCTTAGTCCCTAACATAGGGCCTAGTGAATGATTACTGGGTTTGACTGCTTTCTCTCTCATGTGTGCCTTTAGGAAAATCATAGAAGATAGAGCTGCTCAAGGATAATTAACTTCAGATTAGAGTATTTATAAAGACAGAGCAGTCTGTTGATCTATTCTGAAAGGGGTATCTCTGTCTTGGGCTGTGGGTAGAGGGACCTCTACTGATAGGGTCCCAAAGCCCTTAAGATGGTCCTTCACCCAATGCTGTTCCCATGTGACCTGCTCTAGGCACTTTCTGCTTTAGCCTAAGGACAGCCAGCATCTCAGAGCAGCTGTCATACTGGAGGAATGAACTCTGCAGTCACAGGAGGCCTGCCACCTTCCCCAAGCCCCTGGGGGAAATTTTCCATTCTGCTAAGGACTCAGTACTGGTGGGAATTATCCCCTCTGGGCAGAATTGGTTTTCCCAAGATGCAGGTCCAGGCAGAAAAAAAAAAAAGTGGAATTTTAAGCCCTCAGGGCCACAGACTAGAGAAGGTACAGATCTGATGGGTCCTATTTTCCACCTGCATACCTACTTTTGCTTGTCCACAGACACATTGCTTCTGGTTGCCTTTCATTTATGAACTCAGCTCCCAGGGACCTGGGTAATTTGCTCATCTTTCATGAGTCCTACAGGCCACTGGGAGGAGGTGAAGAGCCTTGGTGGGTCACTTTTCTCAGAGAAACCTACAAATCATAGAGTTAAAACCTTCTTTAAGGAAGAGGTTACATCTCAGTCAAGCACCAGCCTAAAAGACTTAAATTTCCCTTTACTTGGGAGCCCACTCTATCATTCCTGTGTTAACTACTCATGTGGCAAAACATCCCAGCTTTGGTCATCTCCCTGGGCACAGGGGACTATGCAGAGAGGATGGAGGAGACATGGTCCTTATTCCCAAGAAAGCCACAGTCTGGAGCAGGAGATGAAGATACCTATCAGACACCCTATGGTTTAAGAGTTCCATCCTACTAGAGCTGGCCTGGCTCCTCCTACCTGGGCTTCTGGGCATTTGGACTTGCTGGCCCCATTTTAGTAAATCTGTTCTTGGAGTGCACTTGCTTACTTGTCCCATTGTCTGAAGCGGGCAGGGATCCTGGCCCTGGAGGGCAGGGGTCACGTGGAATTACTCTCTGCATCACTGAGCATGATCCTTACACACTTGTGCTTTGGGTCAAACAAACCTGGATTCAAACCCTTCTGTAACTGCCAAATGCTTTCTCTAGCTTGCTCATTATCATTATAAAAGAACACAAAAAACAAAACAAAAAAAGTGGACAAATCAGTAGCTCTTACCCCACAGAGCTTCTGTGAGGGCTACAGAAGGTAAAGCTTGAAGGAGTTTAGAAACGTGCCTGGAAGATTGCTCAAAAAAGTTCATTCCTCTGCTCTCATCTTTTTCTTCCTCCTTCCTTTCTTCCAGAGCTTCACACAGTACTTGGCACAGAGAAGGTGTATATAAAATGTTTGTTGAATGACTAAGAAAAATGACTGAAGAGATAAAGCCAATTCTGACCTAGCCATATGGCTAGGTGGGCTCTAGGAGTCTTTAATCTCCCTGGACACTGTGGTAAATTTCTGCTAGCGGGGGGTCAGCCCTGGGACAAAGTCCCCACTGTGGCAGCAGTGAAGTCTCAGGGTCCGTCTTGGGGCCACTTTTGTGAGTGATCTGCCCTGAATCATACACATTTTTACTGAAGGTGCTGCTGTGTCAGGTACGATTACTTACTTAATAATTTAATATTAAAGATTTAACTTTCACTTTCCCACATTTCAGTGAATCCATCATAATGTTTCATTAGGGTTTGAGTCTAGTGAATGTGGCTTTTCCATCTGTAGATTTTTATCTTGTTCCTTTCTGCCCTTTTTCAGGATTTGAACCTGATTTTTAATTATTATTAGATTCACAGGACATAACACTATAATTTTTCATTGTGGTTAAACATATATATTTAAATAACATATACATATAGTAGTCTATGTATAAATTAAATAACAAAAAATTTACCATTCTAATAATTTTGAGTGTACAGTTGAGTGGCATAAAGAACATCCACTTTGCTGTACCATCATCAGCAACATTCAGCTCCAGAACTTTTCCATCTTCCCCAGCTGGAAACTCTTCACTCATCACTGACTCCCCACCTATTCAGTCTTGGCCCAGTCCTGGGCAATAGCCATTCCACTTTCTGTCTCTATGAATTTGACCCTCCAGGGACCTCATATAAATGGAATCACACAGTTTTGACCTTTTGTGACCATCCTTGTATTCTATTTAGTGTCATCTCTTTAAGGTTCATCCATGTTGTTGCAGTGCTTGAATTCCCTTCCTTTTTGAAGGCTGACTAATATTCCACTGCATGTCTGTCACACATTTTATTTATCCATTCATCTGTCAATGACACTGGGGTTGCTTCCACCTTTGGTCTAATGTGAATAATGCTGCTATGAATATGAGAGAGTAAATATGTTTGAGTACCACTTTTCCTCTGCTTTTAAGTTTGCTTGGGAAGCTTACCTGTGTAGCTGGGTAGGGCCTGAGAGAGCTTGTCTGTCAAGGGATTCTCTTCCAGCAACTTGTGAGTCCTAGGTCAGGACTCTCTTCGATTCCTCTTTGTCCACTCCAGGCATGTTCTGGGCACCGCTAGAGGACCTGCAGTTCCCCTGACTGTTTCTGCTCACGGAGACAGGCAGTGGCACAACTCCCCAGAAAGACAAATAAGGGAAAGTTGGCTTTGGCTTTGGATGAAGTCAACCTTGATGGACTCGTCTCTGGAGTATGTGTTGATTGGTGAGAAGGGTCTGTAAGTCAGATGGAGGCAGGGTTATACTAGCTGGATCTTTTTTTTTTTTTTTTTTAAAGATTTATTTATTTATGCATATAAGAACTAGGGTACAGGCCAGAGATGTGAGGGGGTGAGGTCAGAGGATTCACCAGAGACAGAGTGGGGAGCAGAACAGGCAGATCTACTGAAATACATTGCTGAGTGGAACAGCCGGTAAGGCAGAGGAGGTCTGCTGTGCCATGTGGGTAGCTCCCTGGCTGGCCAGGGATTGAACACATGCTGCAGAGACTGTGGAATAGCCTCATAGTGCTTACGCTTAACCCCTGTGCCACCAGGGAGGCCCAGCTGGAACTTTATTAGCCATTGCGCAGCCCCCACTGTCATTCAGTAAGTATTGTAGTTCTAAGGGATTTTGCAAAGAACTCAGATCCTACTGTGTTCGCTCAGTGGTTAAGGGCTTGGGTTCTGCCTGCATTCAAATCTTGCCCTGCCATGTGCTGATTCCCTGCATATTGCCAGCTCTTTCTTTGGCTTCCTTTTTTTATCAGTAAAGTGAGGAAAAGAGTAATGTTTACTTGTTGGGTTTGTTAAGATAAATAAAACAACGATTTTAGAGCGCTTAGTACAGTGCCTGGCATAGGCGCTGTGCTCTTCAGGTATCAGTTACTAGCATCTGCTTTTATCCTTTCAGCCACCTTCCTTTGCCCAGCCTGTCATGAGTTAGTAAGCACAAACTTCAGAAATTGCCTGCTCTGTGTCTTTGATATTTTTCACTCATTTGCTCTCTTTCTGCTCCCCAACCTGAAAGGCCGAGGAGAGAAAACTCTGACACCTTGTGAAGACTCGTTCCTCCCTGCTACTCTCTGTGATGATTCAGGGGACACCAGCATATCTGCACCTCCAGACCTTGGGAAGGGGGAGGGGTGGAGGCTGCCACTGGCTTTGTTTTGTAAGCATCCAGAGAACCAGCCCAAAAGGAGAAGTCAACCCCACCAAAGGAAATTTTGTCCGGCTCCTACCAAATAGAATATTAACCTGACATGAGGCCAGAGCAGGCCACACCAGAGGGAGATGAAATAGTAGAGAAGAATGCGGTGCTTTCTGGTGGAATCAGGCAATGCTGGCTGTGCCAAAGCAGAACCAGATTTTGAGCATGGTTCTGATGGTGGTCTAGAGGAGCTGGGGTCCTCTCTGCTCTTCATTAACAGCCCTGCCTGGGGCTAAGTTCATCCCTCTTCCCATACTGGGCGAGAGTGAGGTTGTGGGTTACCTGCTGCTGGCTTCCTTTCACTTTAGTTGGGTCTTTTTTGTGTCCAGATGATCCAGGGCAGGCTGCTGGCCTCGTGTTAGCCTAAGTTATGGCCCCTGTGAGGTTGTTCCCCTCCAAAGCATAGACTAGGCGGTGGTGGGCAGACCCTTCACCTGGGCCCCGGGAAGAGGCTGCTGGCCCTGGAGATGTTGCCTGCTCACCACCGAAAATGCAGCTGAAGGACCCGGCTGCCCTAGGTCAGGACCGAGGTGGCTTCTGGGCTCTAGCAATCTGACCTTGGCTTCAGGCCACTTGATTTCCCTTCCTCAGGAGTTATTTACAGTTACAGCATCAGGAAGGAATGGTGGGGCAGAGGCCAAAGGTCAAGTGCTTAAGTCTGCACTTGGCGTTCACATCAGTCGGCCTAAGAAGCTGGTCGGCATATGATAATATCAATAGATGCTGAGAAAGCTTTCGACAAAGTGCAACACCCATTCATGATAAAAGCCCTTGAAATTCTTGGGATACAAGGAACATACCTCAACATCATAAAGGCCATCTATGACAAGCCAACAGCCAGTATCATTCTCAATGGTGAAAAGCTGAAAGCATTCCATTAAGATCTGGAACAAGACAAGGATGTCCACTCTCCCTCTGCTTTTCAATATACTTGGAAGTCCTAGCCAGAGCAAATAAGACAAGAGAAAGACATCCAAGGAATCCAAATAGGAAAAGAAGAAGTCAAACTATCACTATTTGCAGATGATATGATAATATACATAGAGAACCCCAAAAACTCCACAGAAAAACTAATTCAACTCATCAATCAATTCAGTAAAGTGGCAGGATACAAAATCACACGCAAAAGTCAGTAGCCTTCCATATACACAAACAATAAATCTGAAGAAGAAGAAATCAAAAAAACCACCCCTTTTATTATCGAAACAAAAAAATCAAAAATATTTGGGAATAATCTAAACAAAAGAGGTAAAGGACCTATACAAAGAAAACTATAAAACACTGTTAAAAGAAATAGAAGAAGACACAAAGAAATGGAAAGACATCCCCTGCTCAATGGATTGGAAGAATAAACATTTATTAAAATGGCCATCCTACCAAACAGCATATACAGAATTCAATGCTATTCCAATCAAATCTCAATGGCATTCTTCAAAAGAAATAGAACAATTATTGATGAATTTCATATGGAATCACCAAAACCCCCCGAATAGCCAAGCTCTACTACTGAAAAAAAAAGAAGGAAATGGAGGCATCACAACTCCCCGAACTTCAAAGCTACAAAGATAACATCAAACTGCATGGTATTGGAACAAGAACAGACATACAGACAATACCACAGGAAAGTCCAGAATAACACCCACAGATTTATGGTCAACTAATCTTTGACAAAGGAGCAAAGACTATGCATTGGAAAAGAAAGTTTGTTCAATAAATGGTGCTGGGAAAACTGGGTCGTACATGCAAAAGAATGAAGCTTGACCACTACCTCACACCATACACAAAAATCAACTCAAATGGATTAAAGAACTAGACATAAGACCTGAAACCATAAAATACATAGAAGGAAATATAGGCGAAACACTACGGGATTTGCACATCAAAGACATCTTTACAGACACATCACCCAAAGCAGTGATAGTGAAGAGAAAGATCAACGGCTGGGACTACATCAAATTAAAGAGCTTCTGCACAGCAAAAGAGACAATAACAAAAACAAAGAGAAACCCCACCAACTGGGAGAACATTTTTGCACCCAACACTAATGATAAAGGACTGATCACAAAAATCTGCAAAGAGCTGATGAGACTCAGCAACAACAAAGAATATAATCCAGTCAAAAAATGGGCAGAAGAGCTAAAAAGAAACTTCTCTGAAGAGGAAATGCAAATGGCCAACAGACATATGAAAAAATGTTCAACATCACTTGTAATCAGGGAAATGCAAATCAAAACTACCATGAGATACCATCTCACACCAGTGAGAATGGCACATATTAAAAAAACGCAACAACAAATGTTGGCGAGGATGTGGAGAAAAAGGAACTCTTGTGCACTGTTGGTAGGAGTGCAAACTGGTCCAACCACTATGGAGAGCTGTGTGGAGATTTCTGGACCTACTAAACATAGAGCTTCCATATGATCCAGCAATTCCACTCCTAGGTATTTACCCAAAGGACACAGAAACATCAATTCCAAAGAGCACCTGCACTCCTATGTTTATAGCAGCACTGTTTACAATAGCTAAGCTTTGGAAACAACCCAAATGCCCAAAAATAGATGACTGGATCAAGAAGATGTGGTACAT
>NW_023602217.1:0-14068 GCF_014898055.3 Talpa occidentalis | reverse complement strand
TGCTCTTGGTTTCAGGAGCCGCCTCTAAGCTGGCCACCCAGACTGACACATGCAGCTTAGGTGCCTCATGGTGCCCCTGTTCACACTTTCTGTAGCCTCACATATCCACCTTTGGGTGACTGTACCAAACCTTTCTCTCGGCCTGGCACAAACCTGGTCAATTATTATCTTGCCTCTGGAGAACTGCTGCCAGTTGCCAACACCTTCAGCAAAGTGTGTCTCCCACACAGCCTTGGGGCAGGGTTCTAGGTGGGGGAGGCAGAGGAGGCCGGGGTGTGTTCAGAGTGGGTGACACCACATGGTAAAGGAGCAGAGCCTGCAGCCATGTGCAGCGTCACTCAGCAGAAACACTGGGGACTTCCCAGAGTGGATGCGGGAGATACACCGCCCATACCTGTTCAAAAAGAAAGGAGGCCAGTCCCAGATTTCAGCACCAGAGTGTTCGAAAAGAAATGAGGCCAAGAGTATCAGGCAAAAGCGGGTTTTATCGAAAGTCGGTGAGGTGATGACTCTCCACAGGCCAAGAGTTGCGCCCCAAATGGGAACGCCGGTCTTTATAGGGTCGGGCTACGGCCTGAGTTTTTTTCTGCTGGAAGGGGTCTGCTGGAGTTATTTACTGATGGGGGCAGGGCTCTCTCCTGCCAGAGTGGGTGTGCTGGGATTTACTGCCTGGGGCCGGGGTCTTTCCTGCTGGAGGGGGTCTGCCGAGTATTTACTGCTGTCAGCTTATCTCTAGTTTAGCTGATCTCTGGCGCTTTGGCTGCTGGGTGCTGGGGCAGTGAAGGGTTTTACGAGGGGCCTGCGTGTTCTCTCTTCAATACCCAGGAGCCCCAGAGGGAGGCCAGAAGGACTTGGGTCTCTTGACCTGCGAGGTGAAGTGATGCCAGAATTAATGTCATTGTGAAAGCTGCAAGGTGACACTGGCAGTACCTGTGTGACCTTGGCTTAAGGCAGAGTTTCAATAAACGTGGAATCAAAGGAAGCTGAGTGCTCCCTGATACCCGAGAGCCGCCCCAAATACCTTAATCCAGCCACAAAAAAGGGGGCTCTGGCTTTCTTCCCCAATCGCCATTTTCTTTGTGACTCCAATTTCTCCCGCTTCCATTAACCCTGCCTCTTGCCCTTCCCTGGCCCTCCCTCCCTCCATTTGCGACTTACGGAAGACTGTCTGTGTTATGCCTTTTACGAAAGCGTGTAAGTGTGCTCTCTCCCTGCTAATTCCTGCTCCTTAAATATGGGAGGCCTGAGCTCCAGGGGGGAGGCAGTGGTCCACCCTGGCTGTGTCTCCCAGTCAGGCCCATCCCAGCTCTCCAGCACTTAGCCACCCTGCAGAGTCAGCGGGAAGCTGTCCCCCTGAGCAGGAAACGCGCGACTTCAGCTTTTAGCCGGAGGCCGCTAATGTGCATGGAAGTAATTATTTAGAGAGCCCGGATGGGAGCAGGGTAGGGGCGGCCCTGGGGCTGCAAGCCTGGGTGGGATTCGGAGTTCTTTGTTTCCTTCTGATGAACTCAGCAGCACGGACACTGTGTGCAACTCCTTCCCAGAGCCCCTTGCTGAGGGGTGGGAAAACGTCTGTCAGTTCTCAGGGGGCAGGCTGGGGGAGGGGTGGGTTATGGGGGCTGACCTGGGAGAACTGCAGAAAGCAGCTGTAACTGCTCTCACGCAAGAGAGACACCTTGGGCCACTCCCCCACTCTCAAGCCACTTTCCCATCTGTCTGTCAAGGGGGCCGATCATAGGGCAGGTCTGGGGGTCTGGGGTGCCCCTTTCTCTGCCCTGTAACAATTAGACCTGCCCATAGGAGCCTAGTGAAGGCTGGAGAGCAAGTGTGTGCAATAGCTGGCACAGTAGGCATCAACATTTGGGGGTTCATGCAAATCATGACACTATAGCCAATGTCCTGGCTGCCATTCCCCAAAGCCTCTCTGATGTTCCCCTAAGCACCAAGTGGCCCATCAGCCTGCAGGATCAGGCCACACTCCTTAGGGGGGTCTTCAGTGCCCTCCAGGTGCTAACCCAGCTCCCTCTGCCTGGCTTCCTGACACAACCACACACAGCAGTGTCTTCACCTCTGGCCTCACCTCTGCAGACCCTGGGGACTGTGGCTGGCCTTTCAGGACGCAGCCTGCCGAGGGCGGAGCTCAGGGCCTGGCTTGCACTACATGTTGGTTTGCTGCCCTTTCTCAAAAGAAAGGTGGTGGCACCCTCTTTTCTGCATCCTCTCCTGACCGTGCTGGGAGGGCACTGGTGCAGAGCATCTGTTACTCCTGACTGACATACAAAAAAGCGATGCTGGTTCCACGGTTCCAGGGCCTCCACTCTCTCCTGCAGCTCCCTGGGCCCTAAGTAAGCTCCAATCTCCCTGACTGGCCCCAGGAGCCCTGTCCTCAGCGTGCCCACCTCTTGACTTCTGAGCTCCGGCCACAGCGTCTTCCAGTTCTGCAGATGGGTACATTGCACCTTCACTCGGGACCTTGGATGCTTTCTTTGCTCTTCTCAAACCACTGTCTTTGCCCCTGCTCTGCCTCCAGCAGGGGTGGGCACCCATACCTTGCTGCCTGGTGCCTGCTGGTCCTTCCCTCGGGCTGCAGTGGGGGTAAATCATACTTGCTCTCTTGCGTGTCCACCTCCATTGCTGCGGTGTGCGTTTGCCTTTAAGACCAGAGAGGCTTCCTCCAGGACCAGCGGGTACATACTCCCTTCCGAAATATCCAATTCAGAGAGCTTGACTTGGGGGACAAAATGAGATAAAACTGAGGCTTTCGGGGCCATGTATTATTAATTCCCCTTCCCAAGGGCATGCCTTCCCAAAGGCATGGCCTTTCTGTCTGATGATGCTTCTTGGAGCAGCGGGCCCTTCGATAAGTTTCGTTTATTGAAAATTGGAAAAGAAGAAAATGGAAATCTCTCTCTGGATAGAGACACGGCAACCCCACCCCCACCCCTTCCAGCTGCGGCTGGTCAGGAGGCTGGCTGCAGGCTCTGGAGACAGCAGGGGGTCGTATTCATGGTTCACTTATTTGTTTCTCAGTGCACTCAGGGCTCCAGCCACACTTGCCCCTCTCTGCTTTTCTAGTTCTCCCTGCCTTGCCTTCCCTGCCCTCTTCCTCCCTCTCCCTCTGCCTCTCCCTTTCTCCCTTTTGCTCTTCCATGCTCCCCGCCACCAACAGAAGTCGGGGCTGTTACCTTTGTCATATAACTGAGAAAACAGTGACACAGAAAAAGGACATTTCTGGACGTCACACAGCAGGAGGGGGTGGTGGGGGGTTCCGACTGTCGAGAGCCATAACCCACTAGAGTCAAGAGTCATGTCTGGGTCATCTTCCCAGCCCCTCGCTGGCCTATGGCTGGATCCTTGTCAGGTGATCCAAGAAGGCTTCAGGGCAGATGAGGAGGACTTGAGACATCATTTTAAGGAGTAGAAGGACTTAGAGTTGAAAGAATATTTTAAGATTATTCTTTAATTTTGACTATCAGTAAAACCCATAGCCAGCACTTGCCAAATGCCTACTGCGGCTTTGCTATTGGGCTACATACTTGTCCACACACACCTGCGCTATTCTCACAGCAGCCCTATGAGTTCAGGAAATTACCTGTTTCACTTATGAGGAAGCTGAAGTTCAGCAAGCTGAAACGACTTGCCTGAGGTTACGCAGTGAGAACGCAGTGGACCTGGGGATTGACCCCAGTCTGCTTTGACACTAAAGCCTGAGTGCACGCCTAACCTCATGCTAAGCTGCCCTTCACCTTGGCCAGGTGAGCATCTAGCTATGAACTTTGTTGTAGGGGAGAAGCTAATCTCTCTGCTGCCCTCTTGCCACTGCCTGTCCAGTGCTGGAGCTGCAATTATCCAAACGATGTCTCATGGGATGTCCCTCCATCTGCTTCCTTCTCAGGGTGACCTTTGGGGTCTCTACACTGGGAGAGAGGGAGCAAAGCCTCAGGCTCTCTCTCTCTCTCTCTTTATGCTTTATGGGGGCTCGGGAGCATATAACCCTCTAAGATTTCCCTCCTGAGGAAGCATAGGAGACATCACAGCCCTTCTCAAGGTTGGAGAGCCCCCCCTGGTATGGGGTTTCCCTGTCTCAGGCAGAGATCTCTGGAGCTAGTTTAGGAACTTAACTGGCCCTTCCCTTCTGGAAGTTGGTGGAGTCGGATCTATTTGTCCACCCTTGCCAAGTCTTCTCCGTCAATCTAAGGGAATTAAGTCTCATGGATGCGAATTTTGAGGAATGTCCAACCAGGACTCATTCTACCCAGACACAAATCTAACTTCTTTCTAGAATCCTTTCCCCCTGGCTGTCAGGTTGTGGTGTGGAGAAGTTAAGGATACCTGCTAGGTTACTGGTTGAGGAGCTGAGGCAGTGACGATGTCATTGGCTGAGACGAGGGACGTGGGAGGAAGAGGACAGGGGCTTTGGACTGGCCAAGGGTGACACACAGGTGGAGCAGCCCTCGAGAAGGTGGCTGTGCGGGGTGGTGTCCAGAGAACAGTCTGAGCTGCAGGTAGAGGTTTGGCCTCTGTGATTCCAGTGGTTAGATGGGAAGCCCAGGAGAGGCCCAACCTGCTTGATGACACTGAGTAAAGTGAGGAGAAATGAGCCCTGGCACTGAAGACATACTTGGAAGTCAGGGATTCCAGGAAAAAGACCAAGAAAGAAAGTCCCAGGTGCTTTCCTGCCAACATCTCCTCCACCGCTCATGGAAGTTAGATGTCAGCCTTGGCCTTTTGTTCATTTCAGATGAACAGAGTATGTGCTTCTGGTGGAACCACAGAGGTACCAGATACAGAGCTGCCCTCAAAGACCTCACGCTCTAGTGCACAAGCCAGTGTCTCATGTGAAGTATGGGGACAGATGGCTACATACCAGCCCACCCAGGAACAAAACAGGCTGGAAAACAGCACCGGCCGATGCCTCAGGAAAGAAAGGACGGGCTCCTCCTCCACCCCCAGCACACCGGCACTACTCTAGTGTCTAGGGGGTCCCCCCACCAAGATCAAATTGATCACAACAGGTTCCTTCAGGAAGCCTGATTTATCTGCCAAGCAGATATCTCCCCCGTGTGACCACAACTATAGCTGTCACCCCCAATACAGAGATGAGACAAATGGCCTCTCTGGATTTCAGGTACTAGTAGGAGAATGAAATCATAACTCACTGCAGAAGCCAGCGATACATATTTATACCCTGGCTGGTACAGGCCTGAAAGAGCTCTTCACTCTGCTTGTTCCCTGGCTCGGATGGGCATCAATCTTCTCTCCAGTTTGTTAACACAGCTGCCACTCAAGCCAGATGGATGGTCACATGACCGACTGCAGAGACATCACAGGAACCGGCGCTTAATTTGCCTCATCCAAATTGTTCCCTGCAATGCTGATGTCTGATACTGCTCCATAAATGACATTTCTTTTCTGTTGAAAAATCTATCTGTCCCCCCCACCCCCTTTCTTGTGATCTCCCTGTCTTCTTATTTAACAGAAGCAGTAAATGTCAAACCGTTCCATAACTCTACAGAAAGAAGTCAACATCCAGAGGCCAAACAAAACCCACGTAAGCCATCCTTGGCCCGTGTGAGACTGGCCTGACTTAATGAACTGGGCTAATTTCTTCTAGGAGACAAGACTTAGAAAGTTTAGGTCTTTTGCAAAAAATAAGTAGCTTTCATACTTTATATTGTCTTGGGGGACTCTATCCTCTTTCCATGTTTCATACCTGCAGCACTGTCCGAGGTGTTTTCTGCTGTCTCCTCCAACTGACTCACACTGCAGTTGGAGCAACCACTCCAGGTAGATGTGGAGACAGATGCTGATCCTGTGTGATCTGCTTTCCCCGTGGGAGGCAAGGATAACGGTCCCCAGAGTTGCTCAATGATGTCACAACTTCCCTGGTAGATTGAACTCCCTGGGATCTCTGGTTCCCAGCCCTTGAGCATTGTTCACACCTTCAGGACTAAATTATAGATTCCTCCACATCAAGGGGGTCTTGAAGTGTCCGTGTCTCTGTGCAGTGTCCTCTGCTGACTCTACCCCAAGTCCCTTGAACTGTAACCTGGGTGGTAAGTTCACCCAGGGCTGATTATATGGGGAGTGCCTTATTTCTTTCATGCAAATTTAACTCTGGTCTTAAGCTCAACTTTTGGGCTGCCTCTCACTCAGCTTCATGGACTCAGATTCCCTTGCTGCTACCCTAGGCCTATCTCTAAATATGGTCCTAGTCTGGGGTGCTGGATTCAACATAGGGATTCTTGGGAGGACACAATTCAACCCATGACAACTGTCACTAATAGCGTTCAATGGAAAGTGACTCTTTGTTTGGAACAAGAAGTATCAATAGTGTAAAGGTGGTGATTGTTTCAAAATTTATTTGTAAATCCTATGTGATTTCCATACAACGAAACAGGTCAGAACAGAATAATTTGTGGGTTCAGCTGAAAATACAAATGTGGGAGAAAAGAGAGAAAAAAAATCTGAACATGGGAAGTGGAGACAGATACTATGAGATATTAGAATACTTTGTTAAATGGTAATGATGAAAAGTATATGACATTGGGGAGAGTTCACATCTGAGAATGCAAGAGGATTTAGTGTTTAATAAGATGCCATTTCAACCCAAGGAGAAAAAACAGACAAATGGTGTTAGGTCTCCTGGCTGGTCAGTTGTGGTGGGGATGAGGCGCATGCCTGCTTACTTGTTATATCCAAATAAGTTGCAATTCAATAAAGACTTTAATTCATATATAAATTACGAAATTATGTCTGGAAGGATACATGGGTGAGCTTAAAATCCATTGGAAGCCAAGAGTTCTTCTAAACTTTGCAGAAAACCATGAAGTTGTAAAAGAAGATAGACAAAGACATTATATTTAATTTAGAACATTTCTGGATGTCAAGAGTGCTATAAATAAGTTAGAAAGCAAATACTGAAGTAATAAAAATATTTGCAGCAAATGCCAGAGAGAACACTTATTTGTTAATAAAAGTTCTTAGAAATTCTAATGGGAGAGCAAAAGAAAAAATAGGCAAGGGTATAAATAGGCCCTTTCCAGAGAAAAGAAGGAAAATATGTCCGAAAAGATGTTCAACCTTAACTTACTCGTGGCCGAAGAAATCTAAAAATGAAAGTGATCTGCTTTCTACTGATTACCGATCCAGTATTTCTACTGATTACAAATCCATGTATTTAAAATGGCAAGGGGGAAGCAGGAACTCCAAATTTTGTTGGTAGAATCATGAAACGCCCAGCAGTTCTATTTCTAGATATATAGTAGAGATTATCTTAGTTTTGTGTGCAAGGCAACATAAATATTAGCAGGCTTGCTGGAGGACAAGGTATAAACATTTTACCAGATAGTGCCAATTTTTTTCCCAAAGAGCTGTACTGATTTAAAACCCCTTGAAAAGTACACAAGAGTTATTTCTTTCCTCACCCATACCCAGTATTATCTAACTTTTTAATTTTTGCTGATCTGATGTATGAAATGGGATCCTATTCTAATTTACATTTTCCTGATTAATAATGAGGTTGATTATCTTTTCAGGTGTTTATGCCAGCTATTTATTGGGTTTCCTCTTTACTGAATTCTTTGATGACATCTTTTGCTAATTTTTCTATGGGGTTGTTTGATTTGTACCAGTTTTTAATATAGCCTGTGTACTACTCCTTTGTCATTTATACACATTACAATTTTTCTTTCCAGTGTGTGACCCATCTTTTTCCTTTATTTAAGACATTCTTTTCTCATATATTAGTTTAAAATTTTAATGTAGCCAAATTTATTGATCTTTTTCTTTGTGATCTGGGCCTTTTATGTCTTGTTTAAGAAACCCTTTGCTGCCTGAGGTCATAAAGATAGTCTTACACATTTTCTTCTAAAAATTTTTATTATGACATTTTTCATATACACTCAACAGTTGAGAGATTAAAGCAGTGACTCCCCATGTGCCTTTCTGTTACTGTCCACAGCCATCAACTTCACCTCTTTTGCTTTATCTGTTCTACCCCCATTTTTTTCTTGGATATTTAAAACAAATCCCAGATATCCTATGATGTTAGCAATGACAGTATTGCTAACAGATAAGAACTCTTTAAAAACTATGTTTAAAATGTTGATTTTCTCATGTAATAATCTACAACCCCTTTGTTTTGAAATGCCACACAACCAAGTCATATTGGTTTATTCCTTTTGAATAAATCATGGTCAAAGACCCTCTTCTAGGGCAGCCTTTCTCTGGTGAAAAGCATGAATTCAGCTGTGTTCTCCAAGGTAGTGGCTGAGAATTCTCTCTCCTGGGAATCTGGCATGGCTTTCAGCTTCATTGGATTTTAATCAAAGGCCATTCTGAGAAGTGGTTATGACCCTGGGTGGGCCATCTGACAAGTAAAATGACTCAGGGGAGAGGGCATGGTGACACCCATGCCCGCCAGCTGGCTGCTGCGTCCTGCCTGAGCTGCGGGCTTCACACAGCGCCGTGGCTTGGCACCAGCCCTGGGGAGCTGGGAGGGTCTGCTCTCTGGGGGATTCCATTTTCTGGCCCACCTCCCTGCCCAGACTGCTGTGCGTGAGCCCGAGCTCTGTAGATGTGTATAGAAGGGAGCTGGCCTGCGCCTGGGACCACCCTGGGGCCAGATCTCAGGACCCCAGGCTGAGCTCCCAGGGATTCACCTTGGAAATTCCATTTCCTTCATCTTCTGAGACCAAGAGGCCATTACAGAGGTGGCCAGGTCAATGGAAAGATTGGGTTTCAGTGGGGGACCCCCTCCAGGCAGGCACCAGGGCAACTGAGGAGTCCAGGCTCTGCAGCTGGGAAGGACGAAGGCAAATGAAGTGAGAGCAAGGGGCATGCCTCCCTGTGTCCCATCAGTCCAGAGAGAAGGAAGGCATGGCCTGGAAGCCTCTCTCAGCTGCAGGTCCTGATGCATCCCTGTCTTTGAGGTCATGGTTTACCCGGCGCGAAGGCCAAAAGTGGAGCGTGGCACTCAGCACCCTCCTGGATCTGGCCCAAGGTCTTCTCCAGGGTCAGGCTCTGCTGGCTCTCCTCAGTGAGATCCTCTGATGAACAGGCCGCCATTGCCCGGGTAGCCCAGCTTTGCCCGCCCTTCTCCCCCTGCTCCTAGCGTATTCTCATGAGACCTCACGCGTGTTCACCCAGTCCTTCTTGTAGAGTCTTCATCTCATTGTATTTTCAGTTTCTTGATGACATTAAGAATGTCTGCTTTGCCTTGGTAATCTCAGTACCTGTACATCAAGAAGGAAAGAAAAGAATATTTATTGAACTATTAAATGCCGCTCAGTACATCATAGGCTTTAGTAATAATTCTGTTAATCCTTTTGACCTCCCCATTTTGGTCTTCTAAGCCGGCCCCTTTCAGGTGAGAACACACCTCAGAAAGAGGGCGGTGACTTGCTCAGGCGATGGGTGACGCCCTTTCCACTCCCCCTACCTGGGCAGGTGCTTGCTGAATGAACGGGTGCACCTGTGAGTGAATGAATGCAAAGCGTGACAGCAGGCGGAGCTCAGAAGAACGTCATGGCCTCTCTCATCTCAAGATGAGAAAGGAGGTAAGGCAGGAAGGCTGCCAGGATGTGAATTGGTGGTGAACTAAACATAGAGCTTTTTCCCATCCTGTGGTAGCACAGCCCTTGGGGAGTGGCTGCAGGAATGGATAGGACCCTGCCCTGGAGTGCAGGGTGACCTTGGGGAAATCACTCCCGTGGGGAAAGACAAGGCTGGGATCTTCATCTTAGAAGTCACCCCCCTCTTCTTGGGGTTACAGTGACTATCCCCATGAACTCCATGGTGACTGACCACACCAGAGTGGGGAGTGGATCACCTGTGACTCTCCATTCCTTCCTGCAGTCCCGATCATCTCTGCAGGTCACTAACTTGAAGGATTGAGACCATATCATGGATTTGGGGAGCCATACCATGTGCGGCGCTGTGCAAGGAGGCACTTTGACTTGCTCAGTGCAGAGAACCCATATGGGAGGGAGCACAGGACATTTAGATTCAATTATAAACCAATGCTCACTCTTAAAGCCCATTATCTGACATGAAAATGCTGAATCCTGAAGTCTCTCCTCTCCATCCCCCAACTCCCCACCCTTTTAAACCACAAAGGTGTCAAGGCTCCTGGAAACCACCCTGGATCAGCTGCACTCGTCCGTTCCAGTCCTGCTGACCTCCTCTTCCAGGCTGTGCAGATCCAGGCAGATGATTTTGCCTGCAGTGCCTCCATTTTCCTTTACTCGTAAAAATCACCTTTGTTCTTCTGATCCTTCGTTCTATTCCTTTCATTCTTTGTTCACTTATATTCTAGGGCGTCTCTGACATTTCTAGGGCCCCCAACTTCCAAGTAGAAACACAGGACCTCAGTGCATCCCAGGCTCTAAGTTTAAGGTCTCCTGGGCACCGCACAGTGCTGAGCTGCCTGGAAAAAGGGAAACACATCATCTCATTAAATTCTGCTCGTTTATATCTTTCCTGAGGATTTCTGCATTTGGGTTCATGAGAGAAAACTGTCTATACTTTTCCTTCCCCCCTCCAGGTTTTGGTAGCAGTATCATGCAGGCCTTCTAAAATGCGGTGAGAAGAGTTCCTGTTCTCTGGAAGAGTCTGTAAAATGGTGTCATTCCTTAAGCAGCAGCAGAAGTCATCGTTGAGACCACTTGTCCAGCCTTCAAGTTTTCTTCGTGAGGAGGTTTCCATTCTGAATTCGCTTTCTCTGATAGGGAGGAGACATAGTCAGATTACTTACCCTCTTGTGTCCCTTTTAGTAGATTATGTTTTGTGGAGGATTTATCCATTTCAATTATATGTTCAAATGTATTGATATGAAGTTGCTCATAATATCCTCTTCTGTTTTGAATTTCTGTTGGATTCTGCAGTGACAGTCTCCTTGTCATTACTGATACTGGTTATTTGCATTCTCGTGCTCTATCATTCTTTGATCAGTTTTTCCAGGGGGTAATCAATGTGATTAGTCTTCAAAGAATCAACATGTGGCTTTGTTAATCAACTCCATTATACTCTGTTTTGTCTTTTATTTAATTTCTGCTTTTTACTTCCTTTGTTCTACTCCTTAGTTTTATTTTGCTATCTTTTTTTAAGCTTCAATCATTGTTTTTCAGCCATTTTCTTTTCTAATATATGCAATTACGGCTATAATTTCCTCTCTCAGCTGCAGCCCCTAAGTTTCAAATGTGTAGTATTTTCAATTTCATTCATTTAAAAATATTTTCTATTTTCTTCTTTGACACTAGGGTTATTTAAAGCTATATTTCTTTATTTTAAAAATATAGGGACATTCCTAGCAATCTTTTTATTTTGGTATTCATTTCTAGCTCACTTTCGCTGTGTTCAGAGCACTTTCTCTGCTTGGTTTTAACTCCTGAAATTTGTTGAGATTTGTGTTACAGGCCAGCATGTGGTTAATTTTGGTAAAGAATCAACTTATGTCTTTTTTTTTTTAAGATTTTTATTTTATTTATACAAGAGCTGGGGTACAGGCCAGAGGCGCAGGAGGGTGAGAGGATTCACCAGAGACACAGCAGGGAGCAGAACAGGCAGAGGGACCAAAAGCACTGCTGAGGGGCGCAGTGGGCGAGACAGGAGAGGTCTGCAGCGCCTTGAGGGAATCTCCCTGGCCGGATGGGAATTGAACCTGAGCTGCAGCAGCTGCGGAGAGCTTCACAGTGCTGCACTCAACCCGCTGCACCACTGGGGAGGCCCAACTTTTGTCTTTTTGACAAACTCTGCTTTGCTTGGTTTTCTTTTTCTTATCTTCTTCCTCCTAATGTCACTTAGTTCTCAAGCTGCTCTTCCAGGACCTTCTCAAAGCTCCCCTCACAGGTGAAGGAGCTGAAGATTCCCAGTGTATCAGTTATGTGCAGGTTCCAACCCTGACTCCCCCCACTGATCCCCTCTTTGACCTTGGGAATGCTACTTCACCTTCTTGTGTCTTAAATTCCTCACCTGTAAAGCAGGGACAACATGCCAGGGTGAGAGTGAGTTGACATTTATGAAGTCCTTAAAAGAGGGCCCGACACGAGATAAATGCTCCAAACATGTTTGTTGAAGAAATAAACAATTAAAGTTCAGAGAAGGAAGATTTCCTGATTGAACTGACACAGCTAATGCCACATAGCAGGGTAGTGGAAAAACAAGATGTCTGACTAGGTCTTACTGGACAACCTGCTGAGCGTGGGGGGTGTGTGTGTGATGGCATGGCCTAGGGATGTGGTCAGGATGTGGCAGCTGCGGCGCACTCCAAGGCCTCTTCTTCCAGGAGATATGCCTAACCACTTGTCACTCAGTGAGCTCTCTCTTCTTTGAATTTCTTTGTGTTGACATCACTGCTGAAATCGGAGGAAGATGAATCCATGTTCAAAACCCAGAGTGACTGAGGAAGAAATGGCAGATGCTTCATCTCAGCTGGGAGGTTGAGTTCGTATCTCCTGGGGATTTCTGTATGTACAGGTGGGAAGATTTTGAGCAGGGCAAAGACTTTTGTCTTAGAACCACCTGAGCCTGCTCTAGGGAGATTATTGTGGGAGGGAGAAGTGAAGGGAACATTTAATTAGCAATGACTGGTGGCAGAGACATAGCAAAAAGCTTTAGCTACTGCATATATTATCTAGTTCAACTCTCAGAAAACTCTGCTTTTGAGGTGCTACCATTCCTGTTTTATAAGGGAAGTATCTGAGATTCAGAGAGGTTGCTTTCAACTTGCTAGGGGTTATACAGTCAATATGTGGCAATGCTGGGATTTGACACCTGTCAGCATGATTGCAGAACCCACTTTTTTAAAATTTTTTTTTTAACAGCATTCTGCCTTGGGTTGTCCATCAGCTCATTCATCTATCTATTCAACTGTTCATCTCTCCACCATGCGTCCAAACATCCTTCCTTCCATCCATGCATGCATCCATCAATTTATTAAGCATATACTGTGTACTATGTAGACAGTTCTCCTCATGGGGAAATACAGACAGCAAAACAAACAAACAAAACAGGCAGAGGCCAGGAGACCTGGGTTTATGTCCTAGCTGTGCCCCGACTTGCGGGTTGACCTTGGGCAAGCACCTCACCTTTTGTGCTCCTGTTTCTCGTTAGTGAAGCAAAGCTTTGGACTTGAAATATGATCACAGATGTTCCCACTGTCACCAAGTTTCTATAATTCTAAGTACTTAAGGGTTCTGCTTTCTTATTTCTTTTTTCATAAATAACACTGCATAAAATAGTCACAAAAACTCCAAACAGGTGCCCAAGTAGCCACAGAAGCAGGTTCCTGGTGTCTGAAATTCAAGGATTCTGTCACTTTGAGTCAGAGGACAATTTACCAGGATTCTGACCTATTTCCTTTTGCTTCAGTGGGCGAAGTTTCTCAGTCCCAATTCTCGTGTGGAGAGACCAGAGCTCCTTCCTGGGAATGAGGTGGGATTTATTTATCAAATCAAGTCCCGCTGTGGAAGCAGACTCCATGTTTGCACCGTTCATGCAGTCAGAAAATATTGTTCCCATCACAGACAAGGACAAAAGCCAACTTCACTCTGCAAGATCTTTCTTACCAAGGTTTTCGATTCTAGGGGACCCATCAAAGTTCCCAAGCCCCTTTTGCACCATCATGCTTTTCCACTTAGACCTAGGACTTCCCGCTGTTGATTGTCTCTATTTTTATTAAAAGAAAGCTATCAGATTGTAGCAACAATGCACTCCCAATGTTGAAAATACAGCAAAGAAAAATAAGAAAGAAACAACCACCCATAATCCCACCACCACAGATAAACACTATTAATATTTTATCGTATTTCCTTCCAGTCTTTTTATGCTTTTCAGAGTAGTTGAAATCATACTTTATATACCTTTTCTATCTTGCTCTTTTACTTAATGTTATATCATTAAGCATTTTCTCCTTGTCGTTAAGAACACTTCATAAGCATCATTTGTAACTAGGGCACGGTATTTGTCTTAAGGAGCAGTTCAATTTCGTTAACTATTCCCCCAAATCTAATGTTAAACTTTTTTAAAACCCATAATATTTTACTTTAAGAATGGTGCTGTGATGAAC
>NW_023602216.1:0-14070 GCF_014898055.3 Talpa occidentalis | reverse complement strand
AACTAGTGTACATCAAAAAGAAGAAGGATAATAGTTTCCTAATAAGATATGTAAGATTACCCATCTCCTGTGGGTAAATGCCCAGCCTGAAGCAGGGCTGCTGACACCTGAATGCTTGTCAAAAGTCTAAGTCATCTTCTGGCAAGGAAACGTAGCAAAAGGGTTCTGAAGCATGTACCAGAAAGCTGGGATAAAAGCAGCAAAATCAAAGTACAAATCAAGGTAACAGCTGCATCACCAGCCTCCCCACGTGTCTCTCACCACGAGTCTCTGTCAAGTGTCTGTCCTTCACATGTCTGCTTCCACATCTCCTTTCCTGCAGAAGCAGGTGCAAGTTGGGCTAGAGACAAGACCTCCCTCTCTCTCCTTTTTTTCCCAGAGCCCATCTGCCTTTCACATTATGTAACTTTGCCTGGCCACTTAGTTACACCATTAGTTAAGTAGGGGCAGGGAAAATGGTGCCTCACCATTTTATGGAGCTATCTCTGTAACATTTTCTTGTTGCTTGCTGTTTAACACCAAACAAATACCTTAAAATTTAGGTTTTTATTATGAAAATACAGAACTCTATTTTGAATTTATTATTAGGTAATTAATAACATTAACTGCTGTTACAAACAAAATTCTTCCAATTTTGACATGAATTCCAATGTGTGTGTGTGTGTGTGTGTGTGTGTATGTGTTTTCTGTACTACCAAGCAATTAACTTAGTTGACATTGTCTACCTAAAATAGTGTCAAATTCCACAGGTTAAGACATCCACCCCACAAGATTGCCCTCAAGTTAGTTGCCAATAGCAATTCCAGGTGTTACCTGTGCTTTTGACCAACTAACTATAAATTAGCATCCTGACTTCCTCCTTGGGTTCAGTCAGTTTTCTATTTGTGAGAACAGTTCACAAATTAGAAAGACATATTTTATGTACTAAATTAACAGTATTTCAAAAGGATTCAGTTTAAGAAGAGCAAGATAGAAAAGATGCAGAGGGCCTGGTGTGGAGAAAGGGTGTGGAGCTTCCTTGCCTTCTAGGCTTGCTCTTCTCCCAGCAACTCTACAAGGTCACCAACCTGGAAGATTCAAAAGTCTTTCCTTTAAGACTTACATGGAAGCTTTACCATATTGACATGATTGGTCAAACTTGGTCCTAAGAGATTGCTCTTTTTATCCCCGGCTAGCTTGGAGTGGGACTAAAAGTTCCAAAACTATCATCACTTGATTGAATCTATTTGCAACCCATCTTCATTTTAGTTGCTTCCCAAAGCCACCATGAACATAACAAAAAGAATCTTTGTCACTCTTTTCAGAGGAAATTCCAAGGGTTTCAGGAGTTTTGTGCTAGAAATAGGAAGACCAAACATTTTTATTGCTGTAACTCACAATATCGCACAACTTATCTCTGTGTCTTAACACATTCATGAGTTGATTCTTGCTCAAGTTAGTTGTAATACAGCTATTAGGTTGGCAACCTTCTATATTGGATTCAAGGATCCAGGCTTCATTTACAATGAGGGGATTAAAGAAGGAGTATATGCCAGATTCTTTAGAAAAAATGCTCTTTCAAGAAGAGGTGTGTGTGTGTGTGTGTGTGTGTGTGTGTATGTGTGTGTAGGGGATGTGTCTGAGACAAGGAACATTCATACCTATGTAGAGGCAGAAACTGAAAAAGTTTCAGTGTGTGTCACTTGGCAGGGAGGTGAAACTGTGCATTGCAATAGTCTATGTCACTGGTGAGAGAACTAGTAAGGTCTATTTTAGAGAATTTTCTACTGCCCAGAGGAGAGTCAATGGTATACCCTAGTACTGTAATCAAGGAAACATTCTGATTTTCATATCTTCCTGACTTTGGCCAGTATATGCTTGGAATTTCTATGGCATTTATCTCTCCTGCCATTGATTTGACA
This sequence comes from Talpa occidentalis, assembly GCF_014898055.3. Classification (NCBI taxonomy): domain Eukaryota; kingdom Metazoa; phylum Chordata; class Mammalia; order Eulipotyphla; family Talpidae; genus Talpa; species Talpa occidentalis. Next base: position 12,169 of record NW_023602216.1, on the reverse strand, counting down.
GCTCATATAGAGTAACCTATTTATTGAATATATTTTCAAGAATAAAACTTGCGTGGATGTTCTTTAACAGTTTTCATCTAAACTAACTGAAATCCTTCATTATAGCTAAGAAAATCTCCGGACATAGTAGCTATCAAATAACTTCTTTGAGATTAATTGATGAACTCATTAAACACCAGTCTTTGGAGACTGGTGAGAAGCTTCTTCCTCTCCCTAACAACAATGTAGTGTCTTTTCCATCACCACTTCTCTGGCTCTCTGACACAAACCGGTGTCCAACAATTCAGTTCAATTCCTAACAATTCATTCAGGGTCACATCCCACAAATTAAAGGGCTCAGCCTCACATTTCAAATGCCAAATGCAAATCCTAGATTGCCCAAATTTCTTATAGACCTTCTGAGACAGCCGGGGTAAAGGAAATTGGTGGTCAGTAGGATGAGTTGCCTCAAGTCTTATTTCAACTGATGGATTGAATCATGGACTGGTAAGCCCTGCCCAAGTGATTTGGCCCATCATGGTGAATATGTGAAGAAAGGGGAGTGGCGCTTCCAGGCTGGGTGTGCCACTGTGTTATAGGACAGGGAGAGGGGCAGCCCAAACCCCGCAAACCTGCCTATTCTAAATGGGTTCTGCCATCCGCCGCATCAACACAAAACATATGAGACTTTAATGGGAAGGAACTTTAATAAAACTAGGAAACAATACAGGAAAGGCAAAGAGTCTAGTTTCTAAATAAACGTCCCTCGTGGTTAAAGTCCATCCAAATGGGATTGGCCCAGAGCAAGGCCCCAAAGCCTGCCACAAGTCTAAGGCATTTGCCAGTGGGGACCCTCAGAAAAGGGTCAGAAACAACCAGACAAGCCCAGAAGGAAAAGAGCAAAATCAACATCAAGATAAAAGCTGCCATTGTCACCTCCCCATGGGTCTTACCCACATCTGTGTCACCCAGTCCACGCCCAAAAGACAAGCACAGTTTCTTCATGTGTCTCTAGGCTCCATGCGCCTCCTCCAGGTCTCCTGGCTCCATCCTGCTTCCTTTCTCAGTCTCTTCTGCAGCTTCTCCTCTTCCTGCTCAGCTCCACCCTCCCTTGGGTGGGGCAGGGAACCTCCCCCTTTCCTGGGGACCACCCTGTTACACCACCTCCTAGTACCTTTCACTTCCCCAAAGGTTAGGGGAGTAGCAGGTTAGTTCCAGGCTTCTAATTAAGATTTTGTTTTGCTGCAATAAGTCTCCATCCTGAAACTAGCTAGAGGTTTTGCAAGAGTCACCACATTAGGAAAAAAAAAAGATGCTATTATCGTTCAGGAAATTTCAAGGGACTTAGAAGTTCAGAAACTGGGAATATATATACACACACTTTATTATAACACACTCACCTCCCTCACTTAGACAAAGCATGTTCTGGAATTGAGGACTGATTTTCAGTGTTGAAGAAAGCAAATGTGATCATATGCACGCTATAAACAAGACAGTACTTTCTAATGGACACTCAGTAAATTAAAAGGACTGCCACTGTGCTTCCATAATTCTTTTTTTAGCCCTCAAACTGAATAAAACAAGAATACAGTAAGTAAATAAACAAGTAAATAAAATCAACAATAAAATCTTTATCACTTCTCTGTCTAGAAATATTATACATGATATATTTCTCATAATGCTATTTTTTTTCTCTAGCATATAATGTCATTTCCCCTTTGGAGGAATTGTCTATGCCGTAGCATAGCAAATGTGTTATTTTGATTAAAGGTTTTAAAAAGAAATTAGTAAGTAAATGAATAAATATACTTCTGTAAGCTGGAGACCAATGGCCTAGATGAACTGAAATGTAGCTATACATTTTACAAACATGAAACCTTATGATTTCACTCTCCCCTTATTTGGAATTATTATCTTTCATTTTGCTGGACTAAAATTAGCTTTTATTTGATGAATTGAAAAAGGTAAATTGACAAGGCTAAGGTGGAAAAATATCTGGCTCTTTTCATAGTGAAGACCAAAGGGATTACCACTTTAGCTGCATAAATAAAATGAATGGGTTCGGTCTCCCTGGTGGTGCAAGGGGTTATGACACAAACTATGAAGCTATCTGCAGCCACTGCAGCATGAGTTTGATCCCTGGACAGGGAGATACCCACATGGCACAGCAGACCTCTCCTGTCTCGCCCACTGCTCCGCTCAGCAGTGTCTTTCAGTCACTCTGCCTGTTCTGTTCCCCGCTCTGTCTCTGGTGAATCCTCTCCTTCTCCCACACCTCTGTCCTGTACCCCAGTTCTTGTATGCATAAATAAATAAATCTTTAAAAAAAGAATGGGTTCATTAAAAACTGTCCCTCTAAATAGGTAACTATGGCTCTGTTGTGTTAAAATATAAAAACCTGTGTCAAAAATTCCTTTTAAGTTTAGAACAGCATCACTCTCTTACTCTATACTAAAAAAAGCTCCTATAAATAAAAGCTTTCATTAAGTTTTTATTTCTTCCACCTACTTAGAAGGGCAAATTTACAAGGTTTTACTGAACTATACCAGTATCTATGAAAATTAATCATTTTTATATTAAATTTGTAGATTGTCACTTATTTACTGGCCTGGGGCAAGACATGTTTTACTTTTCTTATCCAAGTATTAAAGAACTCCCATAAAGTAAATGAGTTTCTAATATTAGATATTCTACAGAAGTGAAGGAATAAACCATTCTGTGAGCTGGAACATAAATGGTTTGTATATGTTAGGCTGTACTGCAATACACTCAAATGGAAATCAGGAAATTTAGTTTAGGATTTTTTTTTTTCTGTTTTGAAAAGTGGTAGGAGTTATGGAAGATGAACTATGTATACCCCTTGAATGTAGATGCAAATTTAAAAAGACAGCCTGTCTTGGATGTTTTCCTTCTTTCTTTCACCATTACCCTATCTTTTGTAAGTGTGAATGTGGAATGTGTGTGTGTGTGTGTGTGTGAATAGTTTTGTTTTTTTTTTTTAGTGATCTGATCCCTAATAAAGCTGCTCTATACATTCCTGTGCAAGCTTTTAAGTGGACATACATTTTCAAATCAGTTGCCTAAATACCAAGGAGTGCAATTGCTGGATCAAAGGATAAGATTATTTTTAGCTTTGTAAGAAACTTCCAAACTATCTTCCAAAGTGGCTGTATCATTTACATTCTTATTAGGGGTGAATGAAAATTCCTATTATACTGTTTTCTTGCTAGCAATTGGCAATGGTAGAGTTTTTTGTTTGTTTTTAAAAATTCTGTTGTGTATAGTAGTATCTCATTGTGTTAATTTAAATTCTCTAAAGTTAAATAATATTGAAGGTATTTTAAAATACCTATTGCCTTCTATATTTTCTTTGGGGAAGTGTCTGCTAAGATAATTTTCACTTTTTTCTTTGTACTGTTTATTTTCTTATTGAGTTTAAGGTGCTGTTTGTATATTATGGATGAAGTCTCTTTATCAAATATGAGTTTTTCAATATCTGCTAATATATATTAAGAATATTTGCATCCATGTTTATGCAATATGTTAATCTATAGTTTTCCATTTTATAGTATCTTTTTAATGCATGGATTATGAAATGAGTTTGGCAGTGTTTCCTCTGCTCCTATTTTCTGGAAGACATTATACAGAATGGATATTCTTTCCCTTAAATATTTGCTAGAATTCACCAGTGAAGCCATCTGGGCTTTTATTATAGAGAACACTTGGGGCATACTTTACAAAAATTACTTTTCCTCTCTTCCTGCCACAGCCCAGAGAAGATCATTCTTGACACTTTGGTTTGAGAATGTGGAGAGTCGCTAGAGATAAAACCTACAAAAATGTGGCCCCCAAGATTGCAGCCCCTGTGAATTTTTAACTTTAATTCTAATTCATACTCAGGCTCTAGCAATTTGTGGAAATTACCATTTAAGTGTTTCCACCATTATATGGCTTAAGGAATACTGCTTGTGACTGTGTATTTACCTTTCTTTACAGATTTTTGTTTGCTGGGGACCTCAGTTTCTAATGAGTCAGTGTAAGGGGCAGGACAGGGCACAGGTGCAGGTTTTCTGATCCCATGCAGATCGGGTAAAGGAGGAGTCAGAGTCCTCAGTAGTTTTGCAGGTTTTTTATTTGGGGTTCACCAGGCATATGGCAGGCAGGGGTGCTGGCTGGGGGGCTGGGAGGCTGGCAGGCCTGCCAGCCTCCCAGCCCCCAGCAAGTCCTCACTCTATCTGGGCTCTCTAGCGTTCGTTCTGCTGCTTCTCGGCTTCGGCTGCGGCTTCGGCTGCGGCTGCGGCTGCGGCTTCGGCTGCGGCTGCGGCTGCGGCTGCGGCTGCGGCTGCGGCTGCGGCTGCGGCTGCTGCTGCTGCTGCTGGTGCTGCTGCTGCTTCCGTCCCCCCGTGATGCCGCCCTTAAAAGCACAGTCTTAGCTCAGCTGAATCCCATCTACCTATGCCCACACCCTATTCCAGGTGCCCGCCATCAGGCATGCATTCAGGACAAGGATCCATCATCTATCCTGATGGCGGAAGGGCAGAAAAGCCTGATATTTTCTTTACCCTACAGTCCACCCCCTCAGGGTTTTCTGCCATACAGTCTATACATACATATACAATTTTCTAAGCAAACAAACAATGCAGCCATGGCCCACAAAAGCAAATACATCAAATATAACAAAATACAATATAACAAAATACAACAGAACACAAATAAGTCCAGGCAGGGCACCAACCAAGTGCAAAAGACAATTATTGGTACCAGCAGATGAGCCACCAAATCTGCTGCCGAAGGCACTGCTCATACGAGGGAGGGGAAATCACACACGGCATCTGCTATAACACACCAGGAGCCGTCAGGCTTCCTGGCCTTCTCTGGCTGTAGTCTCGGCTACAAGGCACACACAGCATCCACCCCCAGGATGCACTAGCTCTGGGATTGGCAATTTTATTCTGTTGGGGGTAATCGCCAACCCTCAGGGTTTCTGTCTGCAGTCGCTCCAACACTCGGCCTTCATGGCCACCCATGCGACTCACAGACCCCTGCTCTCAAGCCAACCCACTGCACAAGCACATGGGTTGGGGATCCAAACTTTGCATTTGGCTTGGGCTCCACCCCAAGCCACATTCCCCACCCGTCCCTCAAGGACGGGCTCCTCAGCTCCTCACCCTCACTCAAGAATGAGCAGGGCATCACCCATAGGTGATTTTACGAGACTCACAGGGCTTCAGCATACCCAGGCTGCTTAACAGCCGCTTAGGGCTTCTCAACTTAGCATCAGTACCAGCTTTTGCCACCTTAGTTGGCTTTTCTCCTCCACCTGGCCACTGGGCATACACAGGCTGCTTTTGGCCATCTAGGCCCACTGGCCACCCCCAGATTCTCAAAAAATAAACATAACCTGCTAAGGTCCTCCGCCTTCTGGCGGGATTGTCAGTCCAAAATCATCAGTTCATCAGTCTATCAGTCCATTGGCCTCTCCCTGCTTCAGCAATGGCCTGCTGCCTCAGGGGTCATTGGCTGGTCCTTTCCGGTGTCGTTGGCTGGTCCTATCCGGTGTCGTTGGCTGGTCCTTTCCGGTGTCGTTGGCTGGTCCTTTCGGGCATCTCCTTCACGCCAGGTCTCATCCTGTAGCTCGTGGACGTATCCATCTTCTATACCGCCATGGTGCCTCCAGCGTCGTCACAGGCAAAGTCTGTTCTCCTTAGTCCCTCCAGGTCTTCGGAGGGCTCCAATACCCGTCTGCATGGATCTTGCCGACATACGCCAATTGTAAGGGGCAGGACAGGGCACAGGTGCAGGTTTTCTGATCCCATGCAGATCGGGTAAAGGAGGAGTCAGAGTCCTCAGTAGTTTTGCAGGTTTTTTATTTGGGGTTCACCAGGCATATGGCAGGCAGGGGTGCTGGCTGGGGGGCTGGGAGGCTGGCAGGCCTGCCAGCCTCCCAGCCCCCAGCAAGTCCTCACTCTATCTGGGCTCTCTAGCGTTCGTTCTGCTGCTTCTCGGCTTCGGCTGCGGCTTCGGCTGCGGCTGCGGCTTCGGCTGCGGCTGCGGCTGCGGCTGCTGCTGCTGCTGCTGCTGCTGGTGCTGCTGCTGCTTCCGTCCCCCCGTGATGCCGCCCTTAAAAGCACAGTCTTAGCTCAGCTGAATCCCATCTACCTATGCCCACACCCTATTCCAGGTGCCCGCCATCAGGCATGCATTCAGGACAAGGATCCATCATCTATCCTGATGGCGGAAGGGCAGAAAAGCCTGATATTTTCTTTACCCTACAGTCAGAAATACTTGATTTTCAGTTTGTTCAAAATTTTTTTCTTATTTCAAGAATGGGGATAACGACAACTAAGCTGTTTACATGTAAGAGTGAAAACTGGAAGTCAACATTTCCAAAATGTTATATGGAATTTATCTATTTTCTTAAAATATTTTTACCTCATAGACCATGTCTTATTTATAACTTTGAAAGTGACAATATAATATCTCAAGTCAAGCCTAAGCTTATGATTTTGGTGAACTGAACACTGTCCTCTATTTAGTTTTTATTGTATCATTATTACATTCAAAAAATTACATGAAAATAAAATTTTACAATTCCACATTTTTTGAAATCTTTACAAAGAAAATCATTAAATTTTATATGTAAAAAGTTCACTTAAATATTTATACAAATATCTTTCAAATTTTTAAATTACTAATAACTTGTACCCAATTGTAGGGTAAAGAAAATATCAGGCTTTTCTGCCCTTCCGCCATCAGGATAGATGATGGATCCTTGTCCTGAATGCATGCCTGATGGCGGGCACCTGGAATAGGGTGTGGGCATAGGTAGATGGGATTCAGCTGAGCTAAGACTGGGCTTTTAAGGGCGGCGTCACGGGCACGCCAGCAGCAGCAGCAATAACAGCAGCAGCAGCAGTAGAAGCCGAAGCAGAAGCCGAGAAGCAGCAGAACGAAAGCTAGATAGCCTAGATAGAGTGAAGACTTGCTGGGGGCTGGGAGGCTGGCAGGCTTGCCAGCCCCAGCCAGCACCCCTGCCTGCCATATACCCGCTGAACCCCAATAAACCTGCAAAACTACTGAGGACTCTGACTCCTCCTTTATCCGGTCTGCAGGTTCAGAAACCTGCACTGTGGCCAGTCCTGCCTCTACACCAAAGTAACTGAAATTTTTTTCTGAATCATTCTCATAAGCTATATTTTCTGATAATCAAACCTATCATTATATTGTCTATTTTGTCATAAAATATATACATTATATATTCACCATTGTGTTTAGAACTAATACAGCCAATACAATTTTATCTAAGAAAAATTGTTTCTGAATATTTTTAATACAGCTATAGTCAACTTTTATTTTTTGATTTCTTCTTTTAGGACCCATTGATATCATCAAAATCCATATTTGCTTTTCTTTTGACCTAAAGAACATATGTTTACTATTACAAAGTCATGTGATACTCCTTTAGATATATTCTAGTAGGTATCTCAAATTAAAAGAGATTTACTGTTAACTATATCACTCAAAACTAGCCATCCATTATTGAATGGATGCCCCTATAACAGAAAATTCTTCAGTGATGCAGAAGGAAGTGGTACAGTTTGTTGGTCTTTCTTAATCCCCCATTGAAAAGTAAAATCTATGAAGATAATAAAATAAAATCCATGGATACCACAAAAATATTAGATGACAAAGAAACCTTATCAACCCCCAGTATGTGATAGAATTGTACTGTATCACTTCTTGATAAACGTAAACTTATAGTCATTCCCTTTAATAATTGTTATTGAAAGTAAGAAAAATATTTCTTCTTATTATTATTTCAGACTAGGTGTATTCTAGAGTACAAACTGCTTGCCCCTCTAATTGATTCTTGAATATGAAACCCCAGAAGCATACAGAGATCTCAAAATTAAGCAGCCATCATCTGTATTTCTTAAATATTTAATGTTTACTTATAGTGACATTTTAAAAATCAATAATTATTAATTGCAAAAAGTGATGAAACTTAGCAGAGCATGTATTCTACCATGAAGTCTTCATAAACACTAATTACATAGTTCTAAAACTTGCCATGTATGATCTCTCCTCTCACTATAGAAAATTCCATTGATAGTATTTTTTAACAGCAAAATATATTTACTTTCAATTAATGGCAGAGGTAAAGGAAATAAACCAATATAATAGTGTCATAAACTTTTTTTCTTCCCTTTCTGAAATCCCATCTACTCTTACTGCTAATAAAGATTCTCAACATCCTTGGAATACCAATTCAAATTCTAATTTACTTTAGTTTTATTTTTTAATTGAGGCATAATTGGCATATAATGTTATATTAGTTTGAGATGTACAATACTATTTGTGTATATTGTGAAATGATCACACAATAAGTCTAGTTAACATTCAGAGCCATAACTTTTCTGTGCTAAGTACTTTCAAGATCTACTCTCTTAGTAACTTTAAAATGTTCTGTGCTATAGTCTCCATGTTGTATAATACAGCCACATGATTCATTTATTTGGAAAGTTTCTTGACCATAATAGTACCACCACAATTCCCATGTAATTCCATATTTTATTTAATTAATCTTAGTAGAATTTTGTGTGTATATCTGGCTCCCCAGTAAGAATATTAGCCCTTTGAGAACAAGGTCACATTCTTGCTGAGAATCCAAATGTGGATTTTATGACTAACTAGTTAAGAACAGATGTCAAAATTCAAGGCCCCAGATTCCTTGTGCATCAACTTTCTGCACCTTTCTTGTGGATATATATGCCTTATAGTCTAACCAATTTTGTCTATTCATATATAATTATGTAATTGTAACATGAATGCATGACTGTTTCTAAAGCTTTGTCTTAATCTTTTCACCGAGAAAACTTTCATTCATCCTTCCATCCATGTAAAAGTCTGAGCAGACAAATTATTTCATTCGTCTTTCTTCTGTTCAATAAGAGCTTCTTACTTAATCCTACAGGACTTACTAGTATTGCATCTATAGATAAGATATTTAAAATCAATTATGTTTCATGTTTCATGTCATTGATTGTGAGCTTTTGTGTATTGTCATTTAAATCTTCATGGAATATATCTCACCACCAAAATAAATAAGAGGCTTTCTAAATGCAAAGATAATCCATTTGATTTGTTGTATCCCACAAATACCAAGAAAGACACAGTGTGCAATTCATAAATGAGTACTTTATTTAGGATCAAACATTATATCCAATAACAGTAGGATGATCAACTTACCTCAGGTCTGAAGTCACTGATCTGGGTGTCAAGGCTACAAAAGGGGAGAGTTCGTGGGTCAGGAGAAATCTCAAAGAGAGAAAAGGAATGAGCATAAGTAAGAAGATAATGCATTCCTTCTTCCCCAAAGACACAGGAAAGTACCCAACTCGATCAAGAAAAATGACTTGAATTGAGGAGAATTATAAAATTACAAGTAAATATAAATGAAACATGAACACTTCATGTAAAATATTAGAGAAAAAGTTGAAAAAAACACAGAAATTGGGATTAATCTAACATTAGGAGTATTTCAGTTATTAACCTTTGGATTATCTTATCTTCCTTCAAAATATTTATCTAGCGTTTATCATTGGAAAACACTGTTCTAAGAACTATACAACTTCAAAGATATATAAATAATGGGTTTTATCTTAAAGGGACTTAAAATTTCCCGATGAATTGCCCGTGTACCTCTGTCACTAACTTTCTGTCAAATATTAAATCAGACACTTTGTCTCCCAGGTTTCCATATTCATCTTCAGTAAAATGATGGGGTTAAACGAGATGAGCTATTTTTCCCCTTTAACACTCCACAATTGGATGGAACAAATGGCCCAGTCATTTTCCTTCTTAAGATACTTCTGCCCCTCCACGCCCCCGAACATTTGTTTGCTGTCATAGACAAAGCTTTTAATACTAAACTGAGTCTGCTAACAGGATGGGATTTTGACATTCACCACACCTACTGCCAAGAAAGAAGGAAGCCTTTGGGAAGGCTAATTGTGGGACCTGTCATTTTGAGGACTTGGGCAAATGAAAAATTAGCTGATGCCCAGTGGGAGGTGTGGAAGCCTGTGGGTGAAATATTCAGGAGATGCAAGTGTTTGGAAGCCGCTAAGAGCAACCTGGTAGTTATCTCAGTAGTAAGAACAATGCTTGGGAGGGAAAGCCTTGTGAGAAAGAGAAACCTACCTGTTGGAGAATAGATCTTCCCACACCTGTGGTGTGTGCAAGGTAAGCAAAAGTGTTATTAGGCAGGCAGAATGCACCTGTGAGCTTCACAGTGCCAGGTTTAGTGTCTCCCTCTAACAGTACACTATAAACAGGAGCTCTCTCACACCAAAAGCAAGCTGCTGTTTTGGATCTCATTTCAACAAATTTTACTAGTAATTTTCCAGTTATGGCTCATGCAACTTTCTCCCCAAAAAACCAGTGGTCAGGCTCATGTGTGTAGAAATGTCTGGATGAAAGTATTTCATGTAGCTCTAAATTCTTCATTTTATGCCCCTCTCCTTAGCCTCTCTCCCTAAATAAAACAAGTATTACTCCCGTCTTTCCAACCTATGAATATTTGATAAATCTTTAGAAATGCAACCCAAGGCTCATGTACCTTGCTTGTATTCTCTTTCCTCGTGTGATTCCAAATACTTTAGATAAAGCTTTTGAAAGATAAGTGACTTGCCATGATTATTTCTTTCACTTATTTCTTCTTTTTGGGTTATTAGCTGATACTAAGTCATATGTTGTTCTCGAATTTTAAAGTGATCTCTCACCTAGTCAATATTATCCTGATGGCATACAGCAGGTCTACTTTTTGTCTATATCTTCTTAGAACCTTTTATTGTCTGGAACATATATTAGTAGTTAAATGATACTTTTCAAGAGATTGTTGGTTTGATTTTCTCAGTTAAAGAAAAAAGTGAAAGCCTACTTCTCAAGGGAATTTTATGTTTGATTGACTGCCACAAAATGGACTGGGCAGATTTAATGATGTCAAGTCATTGATAAAGGTTTACAAGGGTCTGGGTTAACCTTTTTCATTCCTTTAAAAGGGCAGATTACCTCACAGGCCACAGTGCAAATGTCAATGACTCACTGCAGGGAATTGGGTCCAGCTGGTGCATGGCTTAATCATTAGCTCAGGAGAGTGCTAATGAAATATTGATCCCAATATAACACTCTTTGGGAGAGTGTGTAAGTTAATATCTGCCCCTTAATACATGTGGGTATATTAAGGTTATTGGACTGTGAAATCTGCAGAGATGGAAGTTCATGGCTTTCTTCAGTCTCATGAAAACCACTGATTCTGTGTTGTTTGGTGGGAGTCACCACTAGCACAATTTGCTAAGGGTGACACATTCAACCACACCGATAAGCAAAAAAAGAAAAAAAAAATTGTTAGGTGTTCCATGAGATGCCAGTAATTGCGGATGTGACCAATATCTGATTCAGAGTCTCTATAAGTAGAGGGTTCATAAATTCATTGGACTAAATGGTATTTTAAAAGATCATGGAGTCTATTTGCTGATAGAAAGCCATTAATGATACTTAAGGAAAGGATCAGAGATGAGAGAAGAAAAGAAAACATTCTAATAACTTTCTCTTTTTTATAATTCTAGTCCCTTCCTGGGGACTGGCTTTTTTTCTGGCTTCGAAAATACATGTCTGGAATAATAACCTTCAGTCTCTTATGGCTTGTCTCTTTAACTTGATTCTAATAGATTCTGCCCAATACAAATATTGGCATAAGAAATGAGCAAAGTAAATGCAGAACACACTGAGTTGAGTCATTATGGCCAATTGTTCAGAGTCACTCATCACAGAGTGAAAGATTGTCAAACTATGATGTTGATGGTAGTCAAGATACTACCTGTCATCTAGTGAGATGGACCCATGGACACACTTAGATTTTGGAAGGTTAGAATCAAACAGCAGAAACACAGACTGTGACAATTACTCTGGAATGCCTTTGATAAAGTACATTGAGAGAGTAGCAAAGCTCTGAACTGGAGCTATTAGAATTAAAAAAAAAAATCTGGGCTACTAGATTATATTTGTCAAATGCCATAAACAATGCTTCTGGCTAATTATATCATTTAATTTTTTCTATAGCTAATATTGATATTTTTTTACAAGAAATGGTAGTACCACAGATACAGTAAGATATATTTGGGAAGAG
>NW_023602215.1:0-14081 GCF_014898055.3 Talpa occidentalis | reverse complement strand
AAATGTGGTCCAGATTCTGATGAGTTCAGTGATAGTTTCACACATTCTCATTTTGAGACCATAGAAACCTAAAATATCAGCCATGTTATGTTGGGTTATTGTAAAAAAACTTTCTGTGCTGTGGGCTTTATGCTTTGTTCTTATAAAGCATCTTGAATAGAGTTTTAATTTTTGTATCATGTTGTTCCCCAGATAGAGTGTTAGTTTTCTTAAATCCTCTTTCACTTTAACCATTTCTCATTTTACATTGGTTCCACAATTGTCACTGTGGACAAGTGGAGACAAACAAGATGGGGCAGCAATAGTTTCCATGGGCTATGAGCCAGGTGTAGCTTAGCTGGGTGCCTCTGGCTCAGAATCCATCTTGAAGCTGCAATCAGGTGCCAGCCAAGACCCAACTGGGACAGAATCTGCCTCCATGCTTTCTCGCATGGCTGTTGGCTGGCCTTCAGTGTCCCCTGGATGTTTACTGGCGACATAAATTCTTCACCATGTAGACCTCACCAGAGAGCATTTCACAACATGGTAGCTGGCTTCCTGCAGAGCAAGTGAGCAAATGAGTGAGAATGCAGTCTCAAGAAGCAGTGACAGTCTTTTTGTGACACACCTTTAAAAAATGCTATCACGTTGTTTTTGCCATATTTTATTCACTAGTGAGTCACTAGGTGCAATCCACACTCCAGGGGAAATTACACAAAGGTATGAAGGAAGCACGGGTCTGGGGGCTGTTACTGGTCCTACCTCAAACATCTTTTAGCTGTGCCTCAAAGTGATTTTCTCTAGTTTCTGTTAGACACTGATCAGGGTCAGTAATGTTCAGTGTATTAGGGTCTTAGTATGTTAGGAAGGACAGAATGCTCGATCCAGTGTCAGGACATCGGCTATTACCTACTCAGTTCTTCCAGATAAAAAGTAATTTTTAAGAAATTGGGAGATCATTAAGTTTATGTTAAAAATCCAGTTTCTAGGAAGTTTTTAAAGCCCCATAAATTTAGAGAATTCATATAATGTTGCTGACATCCAGTGTTCTGTCTATACTACGCAATTTAAAATACTGTTCTTTCCCAAATTGTCCGTCTGGGTTTGCAATCCCAATCCAAGAACCATCACAGTGTGTACTTGGCATCTGTGGCTCTTTAACACTGTTAACAGGGCTTGAGCTGGCATGGGTGATGGGAGCTCCTGGCTTGCATCTTTGTTAGTGCTTTTGTTTCCCCACAGACCAGTGCTGTACCTGTGTTCATACAAGGTGGATGGTGACACCAATATTATAAAACCAGTATTATAATTCTGATCACTTAATGATTTATGTTGCATTCGAAGAATTCCTTTCCATGATTTGAAGAAAATGCAGTTTTCAAGAGGCAGCGCAAGCATTTGCCCTCAGTGTCGAAAGTTTCATAGATCTGTTTGTTTTTTCTTTACATTTGTTTGTTTTTTCTAGTCCCAGCAGTTGCTAAAAAAAGGGTTGCCCTCTCCTCTCATTCCTATAGCCCCACCTCCATCTTACCTGTGTCTCTTTGACTTTTTTTCCCAAATGCCTTGAATTACTCAGTTTAGAAGCTTGGAGTTGCTCTCCCAACTCCCCACTCTTATCTACTGAGTTGAAATAGCTAAAATAAATCAACAGTTTTCAGTGTTCAAATCATATGAAGTTATATTTAATATCAATGTTTCTTCCTTCCTACTATTTTATATGTGGATTTTTTGTGGTGGAGGTAGATGACTTTTGAGTAAAGAAGCTTAAAAGACATTTTGAACAAAAATGTTCATGCAAATTAAATTGCAGCTAAAAAAGGAAAGGAGATAAGAATGTATTTGAAATAACTTTCCCCCACGCCCATTCTACTGTAAGTATATAGTGAAAAGAAGAGAAAACAAAATGGAAATTATCTGCATTTCCCCCCTTATTTGGATTTGGGTATTTATGGTAGCTTAGAGACTGGTTCGTAACCAGGCATATTGGCTCTCATATATGAAAGTTATGCTTTGGATCTTATACTTAGGGATTGTGTGCTTTTGTTTTTAATTTGGTATGTTTTGCTTCCTCACTTGTTTTTGGCTTATTTTCTTGCCTACATTGCAGCAGGTGTTTGGGTGATGATAGCATCTAGAATAATTCTAGGAAAATGTGTAAATTAGTTGGAGAGCAGCAGGAGCTATCACAATATTCTGCCCCTCCCTGTAATTTAATTTAATCTGTTTAGGCACCATAGCTGTTATGTACTTGGGGCATTGTATTTTTCAGTGTGCATATGTGTGTGTGCACGTGTATGCGTGCACACACACATTTGTTACATTTGGTATGGGTGTTTTAACCAACACGGGAAGCACACAGAAAAATCTGCACTTTGCAGGGGGCATATATTGAAGTAGTCTAGAAGTGCTGGTCAAGGATGACCCCTTGGAGATATAGAAGCCAGCTCTGGCTTCTACAAATCAGAACAAGCATCAAGTCTTTTTCTTAGCCTGAAAGAAATCAGAATAAAGAGAAGAGGCAACACCTTTATCAGGAGAGAAAAAAACCCAGCAAGAAATTTGCACACTACCTCCATGTCTCATTGGCCAGAATTGGGTCACAGGATCATCCATAGTTGCAAAAATGGCTGAGAAACCAAGATTTTTGCCTGTACAGTGGCCCCCACCAGCTCCCAGTGGGTAATAAGTGGAATCAAGCACAACTATCCTCTATATTGATAACTTGGACATTGACACCCAAAGGGTGTGCCCTTCCATTCAACACTAATATAATTTACAGGAATCTTTGATGGGTCACATTCAACCTGACATCTCTAGCATTTCAAATTTTAAGGCTCCTAAGTCTGTATTACAGACAAACAGTAGGTCAGAGGGAGATTTGAACTCATAAGGAGTAAGACTTCTTAATTGAAATGGTAGCACAATAAATTTTATTTTGCAGCCATATCATCACCATGAAGGCAGTGGATGTAGATCAAGGTTCTGTATGCTATTTTTTGCTCCACATTCCTCATTTGTATGAACTATTTCTATTCAGTTTACATGAGGCATTGATCTCACTTCAATAATAAAATCTGACAGGTAGAATTATGATTCCCAAAAATCACAGGAGGAAGTTTTGAGTTAGACTGGGTTCCAACTTTTATCCTCTAAGACATTACCATAACCTCCTCTGTGTTAGTTTGTATTCTCAGAATCATGAATTTGTTTCCCACTTTCTTAGCCTCTGAATCTTTGTTCCTTTTCCAGACATTATATTACTCCTGACAAACTAAAATATTTTAAGTTGTATAATGAATATGAAATACTCATTATATAGCAGCTTGAGGAAAAAACAAATGAAAACTCTACTCAAGAACATGGAAGTTTGTACGGGATTTGCACATCAAAGACATCTTTACAGACACATCACCCAAAGCAGTGATAGTGAAGAGAAAGATAAACAGCTGGGACTACATCAAATTAAAGAGCTTCTGCACAGCAAAAGAGACAATAACAAAAACAAAGAGAAACCCCACCAACTGGGAGAACATTTTTGCACCCAACACTAATGATAAAGGACTGATCACAAAAATCTGCAAAGAGCTGATGAGACTCAGCAACAACAAAGAAAATAATCCAGTCAAAAAATGGGCAGAAGAGCTAAAAGAAACTTCTCTGAAGAGGAAATGCAAATGGCCAACAGACATATGAAAAAATGTTCAACATCACTTGTAATCAGGGAAATGCAAATCAAAACTACCATGAGATACCATCTCACACCAGTGAGAATGGCACATATTAAAAAACTAGCAACAACAAATGTTGGCGAGGATGTGGAGAAAAAGGAACTCTTGTGCACTGTTGGTGGGAGTGCAAACTGGTCCAACCACTATGGAGAGCTGTGTGGAGATTTCTGGACCTACTAAACATAGAGCTTCCATATGATCCAGCAATTCCACTCCTAGGTATTTACCCAAAGGACACAGAAACATCAATTCCAAAGAGCACCTGCACTCCTATGTTTATAGCCGCACTGTTTACAATAGCTAAGCTTTGGAAACAACCCAAATGCCCAAAAATAGATGACTGGATCAAGAAGATGTGGTACATATATACCATGGAATATTACTCAGCATTCAAAAAAGATAAACACATGCAATTTGCAGCAACATGGATGGCACTGGAAGGGATCATGCTCAGCGAAATAAGCCAAAAAGAAAAAGAAAAATACCGGATGGTCTCACTCATAGCAGGAATCTAGAAAACTTAAATAAGGGACCAGGAAAATGAATATAAGAAAGTGAAAATCAAAATCAACAAAAAAACTATGAACCAGAGACACTTTTTGGGGGGTGGGGGGGCGGGAGGGGAAGGATTGGGGTCAGAATGGGGCGTTTGCAATTGTATGGGGGAATATAAAAATAAAATTTAATATTTAAAAAAAAAAAGTTTTTACATTAAAAAAAAAAATAAAGTCAATGTCTCTGAAAAAAAAAAAAAAAAAAGAACATGGAAGTTTGGCATATACAGAAAATCACTCTCAAAGGCAATTGCATTAGACATTTCTGACTTATGCAGAGTCATGCTTTGATCACTCAGCTCATTCTTGCCACCACATTGTCATTTTTCATCCTCGTTCTTTCTCCTGTCCTACCTCCTTTGAGCACATTCTTCAGTAAAACTGATCTTGTGCCCACTCATTCACTTATTACCTTGTAACCATTTGCTATTACAACCACTAAAATCTAAGTACTATTAAATACTGGAATCTAATGTGATGAAACTTTGGAAATGCAGACACAGAGGAGAGTATCTGCGTGAAATAATTCTTACCAAAATAAAAGTACAAAAATAGAGGAGAGAGAATATCTTTGAGGGTTTCCAATATTATTTCCTCTGCTGACACCAAGCTACAGGTGATACACGGCTATTTCATTTAATTTGGGCTGATTGCGACTAAATGTGTGTGTGTTTACATGAATCAACTCAGGGCATAATAAAATGTGAGGATCAGTCACTGAAATCATAGATGTTGTTTTAAACTTTACTTTTAGATGTTTGAAAGTAGAAATGATACTATTATGTTTGCTATTACTTTCCTTTAATTTGATTGATGTTGATAGGGAATTATTCTTCCTGGAATTTCCAGTGTATGATATGTAAGAAGGTGGTTGAATTAGGGAAAATAGCAATAAACTGTTTTAGAATTCATTTAAAAAAAAAGCCATAGGAGATCATTTAATATAGAAAGAAAAAGTATCTTCACCGGCTTAACCCAAAATATTGAAGAATATTAAAAATTACAGAAGGGATTTCTATACATTCCATACTGAAGGAGCATGATTTAAAACTTCTACAATTGCTAACTGGATCTAGTCCCCAATTTGCTATCTCATAACTAAAACACAAGTATGAGAAATTTGATACTGATTTGTGCTGAAACCCTTCCTTGATTTTGCTAGTCTAAGGTCCCCTTCTGTGTAGGTTGATTGCGTTATAAAAACACATTGAAATCTTTACCCCCATTACCTATGAATGAACTTATATGGCAACAGGCTCTTTGCACATGATCAAGTTAAAGATGAGGTCAGTAGCGTATACATCCAGTGTGACTGGTGTCCTATATGAAGGAAAAATTTGAACCTAGAGACAGACACACACACAGAGGGTGGATGCCAAATGAACATGAAGGCAAATATCAGGGTGACTTATATACAAGCAGAGGAATAATGACGTTTCCAGCAAACAACCACAAATGAGGGAAGATGGATACAACATATGCTCCCTCATAATACTCAGAGTTCCCAGCCAGCCTACACCTTAATGTCAGATTTCTAGATTCCAGAACTGAAGCAGAATAAATTTCTGTTATTAACTGACCCAGTTCATGATACTTTGTATGGTGGACCTAGCAAATGAATATAAGTCCCAATCAGGAATGTTAGTTTTCCTGTGGTAGCCAGTGGTCCCCAGTGGCTCTAGGCTGCTCTCTCCTCCAGGCAAGACTTGAGGAGAAGCCTCTCAAAACTTGAGTCCCCACCTTAAGTGTATGAAACTGGGAGAGTGTGAGGACATGGGATAACTCCAATATTCAGTCTTTAGGTAATACCCAGTCTTTAGGTAAGACCCAGAAAAGGTATTAGGCTTGACTTTCCACACTGATAGTGTACCTGTCCTTGACATACCCATAGAGATAAATTTAGTTGAATAAAATTAAGAATATAAGCTCTATAATAATGTATAAAGGTATTCCTTTTCCTTTCTGATGGAGTGTAGACTGGGACCTACTAGTTGATTTGTTCCTCATATTTCCTGAGATTATTATTATTATTTTTTTATTTTATAAGTTTTATTTTTATATTCCTCATATTATTGCAACCCCCTTATTTTGACCCCTCCCCTCCCCGCCCCCCACCCCTCATAGAGTGTCTCTGGTTCATATTTTTTGTTGATTTTGATTTTCACTTTCTTATAGTTATTCATTTTCCTGGTCCCTTATTTAAGTTTTCTAGATTCCTGCTATGAGTGAGACCATCTGGTATTTTTCTTTTTCTTTCTGGCTTATTTCGCTGAGCATGATCCCTTCCAGTGCCGATTATTTTCTTAATACTCAGGTGATAAGACTTAAAATGGATTTTGTACAGGTTTTCAAAAAATAGTAGTTATCAGAGACACCATGGAATATAGTCAATGGACTAGATCTTTGAGTCATTGCTTCCCTCAGGCACACAAAAGATACATGTCTAGAGGAAGCAGCCACATCTGGAATGGAGCTGGGTTGTGAGGATCAGTGTATTAGCAAGGAGGGGAGCCAGAAATCACTGGAAAGGGCAGGAGAGGAGGGATATATGCCCTTTCCTGACAAGGGATTCATGCATTTCCAGCTGAATTTCAAAGTCCTTTCTCATGTTGCTTTCCATTTGTGACTCTGTAGGCTTAGAAAAACTTGGAACAGTCCACTTGGGGATGAACATTCCACTATGAGGAAGAAGAATCCACTATGGGATGTCTGCCATTTAACATATATTTTTAGTCCTGAAAATGTGTAAAAGCTATTTTGTAGACAATTAGGACCAACTTCTCTTATTTTTTAATCTGCTGTTATGAAGTGTTCCTTGTATTATTTATTTCATCTCAGATTAGACAACTCTCATGCTCTTCTTTGTTGTTGATAACCTGGAAGATGTACTCCATGATGTCTGATTAAAATATCATTTTGAGAAAGAGCCCTTGTGCTTAAATAATTTCTCATTTATTTGCTAGTGGAGTGAGTGATATTTCTAAGGTGATTAACTAGAAAATTTCAGAAATGAGAATGGCCTATTATAATAGGTTTTCACATAACTGCACTCCTAGTAAAAACATCTATATGCTAAGCTTCACATATTTTTTGAAGATCTGTTGCCCTTCTCTTTGAAATAAAACTGTAGTGTATGACTTTATAACTATAAACTGTTTCTCCTCTCTAACCTATTTTTGGTGCTTTTTTGCCAGTAAAAATATTTCCAACATATAATAATAATGTTAATGATAATGATCATATTTGTTTTTTAAAAAGATTTATTTATTTATGCATACAAGAACTGGGGTACAGGACAGAGGTGCGGGGGTAAAGGGATTCACCAGAGACAGAGCGAGGAACAGAACAGGCAGCTGACCAGCCCTGGCCCCATCTTGTAGAGTACCTAGGTCCAGCCAGTAGCTGGCCAGCCCCAGGCTCAGCCTTCAGAGTATCTAGGTCCACCAGCAGGCTGGCCCCGGGCAGACTGCAGGCTGCTGAAGTTGACCAGCTGGCAGGCCCTGGGCTCAGCCAGAAACTGCTGAGGTCAACAAGTTGGCCAGCCCCAGGTACAGACTGTAGAGTACCTAGGTCGACCAGCAGACCTGCCCCAGGTTCAGGCTGCAGAATACCTAGGTCGACCAGCTGACCGTCCCCAGACAGCTTGGAGACTGCTGAGGTTGACCAGCAGGCCAGCACCAGGCAAAGCCTGGAAGCTGCTGAGGGTAACCAGAAATCTAGCCCCAGTTTCTGTGTACAGGCAACCAAGGTCCAACAGCAAGCCAGCCCTGGGCTCAGCCAGGAGGCTGCAGTGGTTGACCAGCTACCTGGTCCCAGGTTCAGTCTGGAGGCTGCTGAGTTGACTCTCAGGCTCAACCTGGAGGCTGCCTTAGTTGGCCAGCTGGTCGGCCTGGGATCATCTGGAGGCATTTGAGGTCGACCAGCTTTCTGGGTGCTGGTACAACCTGGAGGCTCCAGTGGTTGAGCAGCAGACCGACTGTGGGGATTGCCTGGAGGCTGCCAAGGTCAATTAGCAGGCTGGTCCCAGGCTTAGCCAGGAAGCTGCTGAAGTCGACCAGCAGTCTTGCCCCAGGCTCAGCCTTGCCCCAGCCTGAGTGCTTAGGTTGATCAACTAACTGGCCCCAGACACAGCCTGCGGGCTGCTGAAGTCGACCAGCAGGCCAGCTCTGAGCAAAGCTTGGAGGCTGCTGAGGTAGACCAGAAGTCTCATTCCAGGTTTAGGGTGCAGGCGGCCAAGGTCAACCAGCTGGCTAGCTCCAGGCTCAGCCTGCAGAGTATCTAGGTCAACCAGCTGACCGGCCCCAGACAGCTTGGAGGTTGCTGTGGTCGACCAGCAGGCCAGCCCTGGGTAAAGCCTGCCGGTTGCTGAGGCTGACCAGAGTCAGGCCCTGGGTTCAGGGTGCAGCAGCCAAGGTTGACCTGCAGGCCGGTCCCAGGCAAAGCCCAGAGGCTGCTGAAGTCAACCAGAAGTCCCATCCCAGGTTTAGGGTACAGGTGGCCGAGGTCGACCAGCAGGCCAGCTCCAGGATCAGCCTGGAGGCAGCCGAAGTCGACCTTTTGGCTGGCCCCGGGCTCAGCCTGGAAGCTACTGAGGTGGACCAGTAGGCTTGCCTCAGGCTCAGCCAGGAGAGTATCTAGTTCAAACAAGTGGCCAGCCTTAGGCTCAGCCTCCAGAGTACTAGGTCCACCAGCTCACCTGCCCCAGGCACAGCCTAGAGGCTGCTGAGGTCGACTAGTAGGCCGACCTTGGGCAAAGCCTAGAGGCTGCTGAGGTAGGCCAGAAGTCTGGCCCCAGTTTCAGCATGCAGGCTTCCAAGGTTGACCAGCAGGCCAGCCCCAGGTTCAGCCAGGAGGCTGCTGAGGTCGACCCGCTGACCAGCCCCAGTGGACACTGCTGAGGTTCACCAGCTTCCTGGCCTCAGGTTCAATCTGTAGGCTCCAGTGTTTGACCAGACGACTGACCCTGTTCACTGCCTGTGGGCTGTCAATCTGTCCAGACTGAGTCTAAAGAGTACCTAGCTTACTGGTCCCAGGCACAGCTTACAACGTACCTAGATTGACCAGCTGGCCGGCCCCAGGTTCAGCCTACAGAGTGCCTAGGTAGACCAGCTAGCAGACCCCGGGCACTGCTCAGAAGCTGCAGAGGTCGACCAGCAGGCTGGCCCCAGGGTCAGCCTAAAGGCTGCCGAGGTTGACTCCTGGGCTCAGCCTGGAGGCTGCTGATATCATCAGCAGCCTGGCCCCAGGTTCAATCTGGAGGCTGCAGGGACTCAGCTTGGTGGCTGCCTCTGTTTACCAGCTGGCCAGCCCCACGCTCAGCCTGCAGAATCCCTAGGTTGGTCAGCTGACTGGCGTTGGTGTCAGCCTTGAGGTTACGCAGTTCAAACTGCTTGCCTTGTCGTCAGTCTGCCTGTTCTGCCCCCCGCCCCGCTCTGGCTCTGGTGAATTCTCTCACCCTCCTGTGCTTCTGACTGTACCCAGTGCTTGTATAAATAAATAAATAAATCTTTAAAACAAACAAACAAACAAACAAACTGCATGCCTTGGCTATTGGCTCCCGTGGTTTGACAATGGGCCAGCCCCAGCCTCTCCCTGATGACTCCTAAAATTAACTGTAGCCCAATCAAGACCCAGATGTGGACTCAGCCTGGAAGTTCCTGAGGCCAAAACTCTGTCTGAAACTGGTCTCAGCCTTGAGGATCCTGAATTTGGAATGTGGGCATTACACAGAACTATTATCGAACCCAGACCTAACTTGGAGGCTTCCAAGTCGAACAGCTGGTCAGTCTGTAGGATATAAAAATATATCTAGCTTCATTTAGCTATATTTAGCTTCATATATTAGATATATATTAGCTATGCATATTTAGCTAAATATATACTTAGCTTCATCCTAAGGAAACAATGAATAAACCTATAAGTAACTCTCAAATGTGTTCAGGTTTCCTGTCAACTTTTGCACAATTCCCATTAATTTTTTTTAAAGATTTATTTATTTATTTATACAAGCACTGGGTACAGTCAGAAGTGTGGAGGGTGAGAGAATTCACCAGAACCAGAGCGGAGAACAGAACAGGCAGACTGACAAAATACACTGCTGAGGGGAGCAGCGGGTGCGGCAGGAGAGGTCTGTCGCGCCATATGGGATCCTTGCTGGTGGCCTTGCCGTGGCCGCGGATTGAACTGGTGCTGCAGAGGCTGCAGGCAGCTTCGCAGCCCAGCACTCAACAGCTGCACTACCAGAGGAGGCCCTCTTATTAATTTTCAATGACAATTTGAAGGCAGCTATTTTTCAGAAGCATCCTCTGATCCTTTGGTCAGATAGCATCTTTCCCTCCTCTGTTTTCCCATCACCTATGTCACCTCTTTGTTATAGTTCTTGCTTCTTCTGCCCTGTGCTCTGGCATCGGTTCCCTCCTTTTGATTGATTATAAAGAGTTTCCCTGAGGTCTTGTGTATAAAACTCAGTTACTAAACCCTTTTCCAATTGAATGGAATTTAAAACTTATGAATATTTGGGATTTTGTAAAAATATATTTGAAAACTTCTGAATATTTGGGGTTTTGTAAAAAATATATGTTTCCTGTGGCTGCTGTCATAAATTACCACAAAGTTGGTGGTTTAAAAGAACAGAAAAATTTGTAAGTCAAATGGGTGAGTGGATAAATAAGATTTGGTATACACACACACACACACACTCTCTCTCAATGAAATACTACCGAACTATTTAAACAAAAGAGTCTTTTGCCACAACATGTATGGAGATTCTTTCTATCTCCTAGTCTTTTGCCACAACATGAATGAAGAGTGAGATGATTATGCTAATTGAAGTCATAAATTGAAAGACAATACCAGATGGTTTCACTCATGTGTGGAATAAAAATAGCCAAAGCAAATAAAATAATAAAAATAACAAAAGTTTCAAAAAAAAAGTAGAACTTTATCAGCAGTGGAAACTAAGCTAGCAAAGTTCCAGAATCCACAGGCTTAAAATCAGCATCACTGGGTCAAAGTCTAGCTCTTGCCAGAATTGCTGGGGAGTGTCTCTTCTTTACCTCTTCCAGCTTCTTGCATTCCTTGGTTTTTGGCTCCATTACCACAATCTTTGCCTCTGTCTTCTCATTGCCTACTTTGTATGTGCAATTTCCCTTTGACTCTATCTTGTAAGAGCTGATGTGATGGCATTTTAGGTCCTACTTGGGTATTCCTGAATAATATCCTTAACCCTAATCACATCTGGATAGACCCGTCACCATTCACAGTTTCCAGGAATTAGAACATAAGGATCTTTGGGGATATTATTCAGCCGATTACAGGCATATAGCATTTAATTCAAGGAAATACAATGTATTATGTTGATTCTGTTTTTCTGTTTGAAAATGAAAGCCAGGGTAAAATAAAAGGCAGTGTCTGTGTTGATAAGGATTTGGTGGTAAGGGATGAAGAAATACATAAGCCATTTATGGAACACAATTTACATTCAATAAAATGGAACACTCTTGTAAGTGTTCCAAAGAATTTTAATTATTGTATTCACACCCATATAATCACACCAATAATCAACATGCAGAATATTTTTTATACCCCCACAAAGTTCCCTTGTATTCTTTCTATCTACTTCTTGTCGCTATAGATTTGATTTGTCTTTTCTAGGGTATTATAGAGATGTAATAATGCAATATAATTCTTCCCTTTACTGTAATGCTTTTGAGATTCATCAGTGTTGAATCTCAAAATCCTGTTTCATGGATCCAACTTCCAAAATTTCTGGTTTGAAGCCATTATAAATAAAGCCTCTGTGAGTATTTGTGTTTAAGTCTTTGTGTAGGTGTATGTTTGTCTATTTTACTCCTGTAGGCTCTGTCTATTATTTGATTTTCCACAACTTCAGAAAGTCATGTCTTAAAATGGACAGTCAGGGATAAACTTTGCAATAAATGTGGTGACAGTATTTGTAGGACTTTCTGCCTTTCATGTTTCTATTATGGAGACACAGAGAACAGTCGCTTCAAAGAAAGAATCCTACTTCTCTTTCAGCTAGGATTTAATCCTTTCAACTAACCAAACAGACAGTAGATTCCATTGAGAAAACAAAAGAAATTGGAAGGGATGTGAGAGCTTGGAAGAATAGGAAAGTAATTATCTGACTCAATCAGAGAGAGAACTAACCTTAATGGGGTATTGCTTGCTAAATTAAGCTGCAGGGAATCAAACATGTGAGTCTAACTGGAGATGTAACCAAAAAGTTCAGATTTCTAAGCCACAAAAAGTTCAGATTCAATTAGTGTTCTTTGTCTCTCTTGCCATAGAACTCTTAGAGGAGCCCCTAGGCAGATGGTGTTAATATGGAACCATCAATCAATCATATGGTTGATTCTTTTTCATGCTGAAAGTCATTTGATGATGAATTAGAATCAACAGTTCATGGATTTGCACAGATGCTGTGTCTGAGTGGTTGAACGGTTAAGAGAATATTGAGGCTAACCTAACCCTAGCTTCTAACTTAGGTTCTTATCCCAGAAAGGTAAAGAATACATTGTCTCCAAGAGGAGGAAGGTAGAATGACATGTTTTAGCTGCTATGGCAACAGGTGCCATTTATATCTTATGGTTTTGTTCTTTGAGGAAATCTTCTCAGTAGCAGAAATGGGGATAGGATAGGAGGGGGATTGGAACATGTGGTTCCAAGACCTTCTGGCCCAACCTCTGTGCAGAGGATTTAATAGCAATAAAGCCAGAATCCCAGCATAGGGAATTTCCATTCCCACCACTAATTATATATACATACCAAGTTATAGCTGAGAAATTTAGAGGCATTCTAAACCACAGTGTCTTTATCCAATTTTCCCCTGATAAATAAAAAATAGGAACTTATATTAAATATAAACACCAGGTATCTTACTATGATCCCAATAGCAACACATTGAACTGTAAGAGATAATACCACTGTTTCAATGGAAAAAATGAGCAAACACAATTAAAGACAAATTGTTTTGGAGTAAACACAGGGTGATTATAACATGACTGGAAATAGAAGGACTGAGATCAGACTAGGTCTGGGAAGAGTCTTTCTTTTTTTTTTTTTTTCAGAGGCATGTTTAGAATTTATTTTTATTTGTTTGTTTGTTTTGTTTATACATGCACTGGATACAGTCAGAAGCGTGGAGGGTGAGAGAATCACCAGAGCCAGAGCGGGGAGCAGAGCAGGCAGAAGGGACCGAATACCTGCTAGGTAGCAGCTTGCGGCAGGAGAGGTCTGCGCGCCATGGGGACCCTCCTCGGTAGCCGGGGAGCAGCCGGGATCGAACCGGTGCCGCGAGGCAGCAGGCAGCTTGAACCCAGCGCTCAACCGCTGAGCCACTGGGGAGGCCCGGAAGAGTCTTTCTGAGGCTACACAGGTGAAATCTCAGCTAGGGAGAACAGATTCAGAAGAGGATGCACCCCCAGAAATAAAGTTTGCCACATAATTACCTGATTAATGATGACATTGTTCATATTTAGACTTTCCTTGGGGTTTGGCAGGGGTTATAACACATCCTAAAGAAGACGAATACATGGAATTGTTGGCAGATCTATCTGCGAGCCAATGTCCACATTAACTTGGGATTTAACATCATCATCACCATGTCCCCTCACCCTGACAAGCTTGAAATGATACCTGACATCTGACATAATGTGAAGTATTTTGTATGATGATGTTAAAGGAAAATTAACCTAGAAACACTGAGAGAGGAGGAATAATCCTGAAGAAAAAATACATGGTTTTCAGTATTTTAATAGTGTACTCAGTTGATACCAGGCTTTGTCAAGGTAGCAAAGAA
>NW_023602214.1:0-14083 GCF_014898055.3 Talpa occidentalis | reverse complement strand
TGTGGGGGTTCCTCAAATTACCAGAAGTGGAGCTACCATATGACCCAGAAATTCCACTCCTAGGGATCTACTGAAAGGACACAAAAAACTTTAATTCAAAAGGAAACCTGCCACCCCTATGTACTACAGCACTATTTACAATAGCTAAGATAAGGAAACAAATCTAAACCCCCCAAACAGATGACTGGATCAAGAAGATGTGGTTTATCTACACAATGGTATAGTACGCAGCCATCAACAAAAGATAAATGCATGCCATTCCCCGCAATGTGGATGGAGCTAGAAGGATATGCTCAGTGAATAACTTAGAAGGTAAAAGAACAATCTTGGATGGGGCCTCCCCGGTGGCACAGCGGTTGAGCCCTGGTTGCGAAGCTGCTGCAGCCTCTGCAGCACCGGTTTGATCCCCGGCTGCTCCCCGGCCACCGGAGGAGGGTCCCACATGGCGCGCAGATCTCTCCTGCCACCCGCTGCTCCCCTAGCAGTGTACTTCGGTCCTTCTGCCTGCTCTGCTCCCCGCTCTGGCTCTGGTGAATTCTCTCACCCTCCCGTGCTTCTGACTGTACCCAGTGCTTGTATAAATAAATAAATAAAATAAATAAATAAATACAAATAAATCTTAAAAAAAAAATTGGATGGTCTTGCTCATTTTTTTTTTAAGATTGATGTATTTATACAACAACTAGGGTACAGGCCAGAGGTGCAGGAGGGTGAGAGGATTCACCAGAGACAGAGTGGGGAGCAGAAACAGGCAGACGGACTGAAGACACTGCTTAGGGGGCAGCAGGCGAGGCAGGAGAGATCTGTCCGCCATGTGGGTTTCTCCCTGGCCGGCTGGGAATCAAACCTGCGCTGCAGAGGCTGTGGACAGCTTCACAGCGCAGCGCTCAACCCGCTGCACCACCAGGGAGGCCCTGCGGTCTCACTTAAAAGGGGATATAGGGAAACCAAAAATGGGGTAAAAAAAAATCCCAAAACTTGCAGGCAAACTATAAATGGATGCATATAGCTGGGGAGGGGAGGGGGAAAAGGGTCGAAACAGATGAGGGAAGAGCACAAGGGATGATGGTGGTGGCTCATGGATGATAGCGGTGGTAGATTTATGGGGACAATACCTGAGGGGGAGAAATCAATTATTAAAACTATGTAAGAAAGAAAGGGAAGCGAAAGAGAGAGAGAAAGAGGAAGAAAGAACCTGAAACCAAGAAACAAGAGGATAGGATTCAGATGTTCTAGGTGAGGGCGCTGGGACTTTTTATTTTCTCCCCTGCCCCTCCTTCCACCAGACCAGCCCCAAAGCCATGTCAGGGCAATGGGCTCTTGGTGCACAGATGCTGTTCCATATTCCTCCTCCATGGCAAAGCAAAGAGCAGTAGCTGAGTGTGGTGAGAGAGTTATCCTCAATCCCATAGACACTGACCTGATGCCCTTTCAGGTGATGGCCCTTGATTTGTGACCCAGAGGGGACCTAAAACTGAGCCTCCTTTTAGTCATCAAGAAAAATGATGCCAGGCCTCCCCTGGTGGCACAGGCGGTTGAGCGCCGCACTGTGGGGCTGTCTGCAGTCTCTGCAGTGCCAGTTCCATCCCGGCCGGCTGGCGTGGGTCCCACATGGTGCGGCAGACCTCTCCTGTCTCCCCCGCTGCTCCCCTCAGCAGTGTATTTCATCAGTCTGCCTGTTCTGTTCCCCGTTCTGCCTCTGGTGAATCCTCTCACCCTTGCACGCATCTGGCCTGTACCCTGGTTCTTATATAAATAAATAAATAAATCTTAAAAAAGAAGAAAAAGAAAAAGAAAACGATGCCTTTCTGGGCTCCTCTGAGCAGTAGAGACCAGAAGCAATGGAGTGGGGAGAAGGCGAAGGTTGTTATGTTCCCCCGAGGCACAGTGGTACAGCGGGTGTCTCCTTGTTCACCCAGACCCTAGTTCGCAGGGACCTTCTACTTGCGTCCCAGATCTTGCTCTCCCTATCTTGGCTGAGCCCTGTGATGCGCCCACTCTGTAAAGACTCTGGTCTCTACAGACTCTGGTCTCTACAGTGCAGCCCTGCCCTTCACCTGCTCCTGAGCCCAGGCAGAGGGCGTGGCTCCTGCTGAGTCCACGCTGGCAGAAAAAAACCTAGATGGTGTGACCACATTAGAAGCCTTTGCTAATTACTGGTTATTTTATCTCTCTCTGTTATTTAATGTAATGTTAGGTGGGTTCCAGTTTGCTGGCTGTATTAATGAGGGTAGAAAGCTCATTAACTTTTTTGCCCAGTGAGATAAGGACACAGAGCTGAGATCCCAGAGCGCTGGGCAGGAGGATTTTGACTTGGGGCTCCAAGCTCAGGGACAACATCCTCCATGCAAGTGTCTGTCAGCCCAGGCATCCTATGGAGCAGGTGCCGCCCAATATCGCCCCCCTGTGGCCACAGTCTTCCTGTGGCCAGGTGGAGCAGGACCTGAGCTCAGCGTGGCCTTCCTTGGGCCTGAGATGTTCCTCACTGCTCCCCAGCCTGAGTCCACCTTCTCACAGAGCAGAAAAAGCCTGAGGGGGACTATGTGGATGGAAGGGTGTCACCCACACCTCTGGGGAGATCCCTGTCACCGTGCTCAGGGGAGAGCTAAGCCTCCCTCCCCAGGTTGAGGGAGACTCGGGCCCTGATGGGCCTGCAGAGAGGGAGCTCCAGCTCCTCACCTTGAAGGAGAAGCCGAGAGCCTGCTGGGCAGGAGGGGTGGGGAAGGTAGGCTTCTCCTCAGCTGTATGCTGGTCAGGGCCACCCGGGGTCAGGGACTGGACCACGGACATCACCTCAGGGGTTGTGAGCTAGAGCCTCACCCAGGGCTGCTGTCCCTCCGGGGCTTCCAGTTCCTCCATGTGCTCAGATGTAGCAGGTTCTGTATAAATTAGACATTTTAATATTTTCTTACTACTCATAGAGTAGGGGGCAGAAGAGGCAGATCTACTGAAATACACTGCTGAGGGGAGCAGCAGGCAAGACAGGAGAGGTCTGCTGCGCCATGTGGGTCTCCTCCCTGGCCGGCAGTGGATGGAACTCGTGCTGCAGTGGCTGAAGATAGCTTCATGGTGCTGCGACTTAACCCTTGTGCCACCAGGGAGGCCCTCATAGGCTTTTTTTTTTTTTTAAGATTTATTTATTTTTATACAATAAGTGGGGTACAGGCCAGATGCATGCGAGGGTGAGAGGATTCACAGGAGACAGAACAGGAACAGAACAGGCAGACTGATGAAATACACTGCTGAGGGGTGCATCAGGCGCGACAGGAGAGGTCTGCTTCGCCATGTGGGATTCTCGCCGGCCAGCCGGGATTGAACCCACGCTGCAGAGGCTATGGACAGCTTCACAGTGCGGCGCTCAACCAGGGAGGCCCTCATAGGCTTTTTTAAAAATCATAAAAGTAGGGCCTCCCCGGTGGCGCAGCGGTTGAGCGCTGGGTTGCGAGGCTGCATGCAGCCTCTGCAGAGCCAGTTCGATCCCTGGCTGCTCCCTGGGCCACTCCCTGGCCACCCGAGGAGGGTCCCACATGGCGCGCAGACCTCTCCTGCCGCCTGCTGCCTCCCTCAGCAGTGTACTTTGGTCCTTCTGCCTGCTCTGCTCCCTGCTCCCTGCTCTGGCTCTGGTGAATTCTCTCACCCTCCCGCGCTTCTCACTGTACCCAGTGGTTGTATAAATAAATAAATAAATCTTTAAAAAAAAAAATAAATAAAAGTCACTAAAAATGATCAACTCTCCAAAAAGGTGCCCTTTCTTAAAAGGCAAACACCTTCAGCCCTCTGAGACATCTGTCAGCATTTGTCTTATTTCAGTCCTAACTTCTTTCCTCCCCCAAAGAAAAATTGTCCTGACTTTAATGATCATCATGTCATTGCCCTGTTTTACAATTTATCATTAATTGTATTCTAATTTTACCTTTTAAAATTTTGTTCCTTTTTTAAATATTTATTTATTTATATGAGAATTGGGGGTACAGGCCAGAGGCACAGGAGGGTAAGAGAATTCACCAGAGATAGAGTGGGGAACAGAACAGACAGACCGATCAAAAGCACTGCTGAGGGGAGCAGTGGGCAAGACAGGAGAGGTCTGCTGCGCCATGTGGCTGGCCAGGAATCGAACCCACGCTCCAGAGGCTGCGGACAGCTTCACAGAGCTTCACTCAATCTGCTGTGCCACCGGGGAGGCCCTTGAAATTTTGTTCTTGTATGGGTTCCTCTTGTGTGTTTTTATCCTCCTATTATGTCTATTTGCAGAGTTTCCATTAAGTTTGATTTTTTAAAAATTTTTTGTACCAAAGAAGTCGTGCAGGCCAGAGGTGCGGGGTTGGGTGAGAGGATTGACCAGAGACAGAGTGGGCGGTTTAGAACATGTGAATTACTGAAATAAATGGCTAAGGGAAGCAGCGGGTGAGACAGGAGAGGTCTGCTGCACCATGTGGGTAGCTCCCAGGCTGGGGATCATCTTAGGCCATGGTGGTGATAGCTTGGAGACTTAACCCCGAGGCCTCCAGGGAGGCCCCAGATCTTCATTTCCTTTGAGTAGCACCTGGACATGTAAATGCTGGTTAATGTAATTCCTGCTTAATAACTTTATGAAAACATACAAAACTCTGTCCCAGGGTGGGTGTTTTATATGCCTCAGGAGAATGAGTGAGAATTCAGCTTGGTCTACACCCTCTCCAACCTTGATTGTTACTAATCTTTTCACTTTTAACCCATTCTAATGGGTGCACAGTGACTTCTTACTGTGGTTCTGCCTTGCATTGCCCCCTCACCCTCTGTGACTACTGATGTTGAGAATTTTTTCATATACACATCGACCATTTATGTATCTTCTGTCGTAAAATGCCTATTTAAATCTTTTTCTATTTTTTGATACTTGTCTTGTTATTATGAAGTCATGGGAGTTGTGTCTACACTTTGGATAGAAATCTCTTGTCAGGGACCTCCCTGGTGTCACAAGGTGTTAAGATGCAACCTATGAAGCTATCTACAGCCACTGCAGCACCAGTTCGATCCTGGCCAGGGAGCCACCCACATGGCGCAGCAGACCTCTCCTGACTAGCCCTTCAGCAGTGTATTTCAGTCAGTCTGCCTGTTCTGTTCCCCACTCTGTCTCTGGTGACTCCTCTCAACGCCCCCCCCACCTCTGGCCTGTACCCCAGCTCTTGTATGCATAAATAAATCTTTTTTTTAATAATAAATTTTATTTTATATTCCCCATACAATTGCAGCCCCCCCATTCTGACCCCAATCCCTCCCCTCCCGCCCCCCGCCCCCCAAAAAGTGTCTCTGGTTCATAGTTTTTTGTTGATTTTGATTTTCACTTTCTTATAGTTATTCATTTTCCTGGTCCCTTATTTAAGTTCTCTAGATTCCTGCTATGAGTGAGACCATCCGTATTTTTCTTTTTCTTTTTGCCTTATTTCGCTGAGCATGATCCCTTCCAGCGCCATCCATGTTGCTGCAAATTGCATGTGTTTATCTTTTTTGAATGCTGAATAATATTTCATGGTGTATATGTACCACATCTTCTTGATCCAGTCATCTATTTTTGGGCATTTGGGCTGTTTCCAAAGCTTAGCTATTGCAAATAGTGCTGCTATAAACATAGGGGTGCAGGTGCTCTTTGGAATTGATGTTCCTGTGTCCTTTGGGTAAATACCTAGGAGTGGAATTGCTGGATCATATGGAAGCTCTATGTTTAGTAGGTCCAGCAATCTCCACACAGCTCTCCACAGTGGTTGGACCAGTTTGCACTCCCACCAGCAGTGCAGGAGAGTTCCTTTTTCTCCACACCCTCGCCAACATTTGTTGCTGCTAGTTTTCTTAATATGTGCCATTCTCACTGGTGTAAGATGGTATCTCATGGTAGTTTTGATTTGCATTTCCCTGATTACAAGTGATGTTGAACATTTTTTCATATGCCTGTTGGCCATTTGCATTCCTCTTCAGAGAAGTTTCTTTTCAGCTCTTCTGCCCATTTTTTGACTGGATTATTTTCTTTGTTGTTGTTGAGTCTCATCAGCTCTTTGCAGATTTTTGTGATCAGTCCTTTATCATTAGTGTTGGGTGCAAAAAATGTTCTCCCAGTTGGTGGGGTTTTCTCTTTGTTTTTGTTATTGTCTCTTTTGCTGTGCAGAAGCTCTTTAATTTGATGTAGTCCCAGCTGTTTATCTTTGCCTTCACTTGCATAAATAAATCTTTAAAACTAAAAATAAAAAAATAAAACCCAGCCCATGTTGTTCTTGTTCCTAAGAGGTAGACAGGTTAACTGGCAAATATTCCTTACCTTTCACTTGAGCTCATGTTTGGCTGTACTGATAGCCAAGTTTATATTTCTGTGTTTTGAGAGGATCAAGGCAGGAGGCCTGGAAATGTACATAAGTGAGAACAGTAGACAGGGGGGAGAGGAAAGGTTAGAAAGACATTACATTGCATCTGATAAAATATTATTTACCTAAACAAATTTGAATAAAATATTTCGTTGGTGGGAATTCAATATATGTTAAAAAAACCACAGATTTGTTAATAAGTAACATTTACTTCCCCTTTATAGTTTCCCTCCCAACGATTTCTCCTTTCCTCAGCACTCCCTCCCCTGCGCTCCCCTCCCCCCTCGCCCCTGCACGCGCGAGCCCGCGGCAGCTCAGGTGCGCGCACCTGGACGGTCAGGCGGGGACACGGGCCCGCGCTCGCCCCGCCGCTTTGCCCGCGGGGAAGGAGCCGCCGCCCCGGCTCGGGGAGGCCCCGTCTGGGGGGGGCCACACCGGGTCTCGTCACGTTCCTCCCCGAAGGGGAGACCCCGGGGGTTCCCCGGATCTGCCCGTCACTGTCCCTCCGGGCGGCGGAGCCCCTCCAGGGGCGGCCCGGGCGGCGGGGGTCCGGGGAGGGTTTTCAGGGGCAAGTGGGCAGCGAGAACCGGTCCCTCGTGCGGGCCCCGGAATCCGCCTGAAAGAGGCGCCCCCAGGACCCCCCTCCAGGCCCCAGGACCCCGGCCCGGGCTGCGCAGTGTCGCGACTGCGGGAGGGACAGCCCCGCGGTTTGCGGACCAGACACCCGAGGGCCGCGCACCCCTCCCCGCCGGGGTCCAAGCGCCTTCCTTCCGCTTTTCTGTAAAAAATAGAAAAAACTTGTTTCCTTCCACCATTTGGGGCGGGGCGAGCTTCAGACTCTCTATGATGCTGGCTCCGCCCCCGCAGCGCCCCAGCCACCCTCCGCGTCTGGCTCCATTTTTTGAGATGAAATCCGCAGCCACTGCGACGAGGTCCTCACGGGGAGGAAGAGCCCCCAAGCTCGTGAACCCAGGAGCCCAGAGGTGAGCGGAGGAGAATAAGGCGTGTGTCCCAGGCGAGTTTGTCCACGAGACAGAGACGGGAGTGATATTTAAAGGGCAGGTTATTCGGGAAAGGGACAGAGGAATAAAGGACACGTGCATAGACATAAGCGGGCGGGAAGAGCTGCCCCGGAAGGGACAGGTTTGCTGAGCGAGGCCTGCCTGGTTGCAGAGAGGCGGCCTTGACAGGTGACGTGCAGGCAGGAGGCTGCTGCCCTGCGGAGGGAGAGAGTGGGTGAAAAGAGGCACCTGCATCCTCACGGGAGGGCAGTGGGAGTGCTGCCCCAGCCTGTGCAGATGTTAGGGGGAAAGGATGTCCTGAGCTAATCCCATACAGGCTTTGTGGACTCCACCCCCACTCCAGACTAAAGCCATCAAGACATTGGGAAAGACAAATCCCATCACCACCAAAGGGAGGGCGGCTGGGACCTGAGGGTGGAGTTGGGCAGCCAGGTTGGATATAAAAACCAAACACGTGGGCCTTGGGCTCTCTCTGGCTCGAGATCGCTCGCCTCCTGACTTCCTGGCTTGCGGCCAGCTCTCAGAGCGCCATTTGGGATTCCTGATCGGTGGATTGGGTAGGACTTGTTTAAAACTTTGTCTTCCACTTTTCTCCCTGAGCTGTCCATTTCCTCATTTCCCCTTCCCTTGTAAATAAACCTTTTATTAACCTTTTGCGTGTGCCTGCAGTAGAGCATTGATAAGTCCTTTTAAGCGCGCGGGTCAGGCACCCTATTTTGTATCAGGGTTGCTCTACAACACAGAGACTGTACTGATATAGTCCTCTTCTCTTTGGGAGGGCTCGCTGCTTGCTGGAGTGGCCTGTTTGTTGCTGATTTTGGATAACTAGGCAAAACTAGAAAGGGACCAGAGATTCCAGAATGGGCCCATCTCCACTATTACCATTTTTAAATTTTTTTTTTTAATTTTATTTTTTCATAGAAGAACTAGGGTGTAGGTAAAAGAGTTGTGGAAGGTTAGAGGACGGACCTAAGACAGAGTGGGGAGCAGAACAGGTGGATCTACTGAAATACACTGCTGAGGGGAGCAGGGGGCCAGACAGAGAGGTCTGCTGAGCCATGTGGGTCAGCTTTCTGGGGGAAGGGGATCAACTCAGGCCCTTGATAGCGCTGAGGCTTAAACCCTAGGCCACCAAGGAGGTTCCATTTTTAAATTATTACAAGTCTTTTTGGCATTGAGGGTAAGCTGAATGAGAGTTTCCTGGCGCTGCCACACCTCGGAAGTCCTGAGAAGGGAGTGGACACGAGTCACCTTTGGAGGTTAGCAGGGCTGGGCTCCCTCTCCACTGCCTCTGTCCTTGTTATGGCAGTTTCCTGAAAAAGCTGGAGGCGGGGGTGGGGGGGATTTATTCATCATAATGGAAGACAAGAATTGGAAAAAAAAACTGGAAAGGAAGTGTTTGGGGGAAAGGATGTCCTAAAGCTAATTCCATACAGGCTTTGTGGACTCCACCCCCACCCCAGGCCAAAGCCAAAGACACTGGGAACTCCAAATCCCATCACCACCAAAGGGAAGGTGGCTGGGACCTGAGGGTGGGGTTAAGCAGCCAGGTTGATATAAGGCAGACACGTGGGCTTTGGAGGGGTCCCCCATTTTGGCTCTCCACCAGCTCGCAGCGTCCGGCCAGTTTCTGAGAGTGCCTTTGGGTTTCCAGGTCGGCGGATCGGGTAGGACTCATTAAAGACTTTATTTCCCTATTTTCTCCCTGAGTTGTACATTTTCCTTTTTTCCTTTTCCCTTGTAAATAAACCTTTATTAACCTTTTGTGTATGTCTGTAGTGGAGTATTAATAAGTCCCTTTTAAGCGTGCGGGTGAGGACCCAAAGCCAGGCAACCCGCTCAATATCGGGGCTGCTCTACAACAGAAGCACCATGAGACCAGAAACCTGGCTCACGCAAGGAGGTGGGGGCAGAAGAGATTAGCATAGCCATTGACACAGCTATGGAACCTGAGATCCTTACACACAGACAACACAGTTACAGAAACTAAGATCCTTAGGGGATCCTTAGATGCCTCAATTACAAAGCATAACATCCAAGCAGGCATCCTAATGCGCATCCAAAGGGAAAAATATGGAAATTGAGCCCACTGTAGAATCTCCACTCCCTTCTATGTTCTGCATAGTTCTCTAAAATCAGCAGCTAAGGGAAGGCTCACAAGGGGTGAGCCCCCCCCCCCCCCCCCCCCCCCGCAAACAGAAGACTTACCAATGCAGTCTCTGTACTGGCTTGGAGCAGCACTCCCTCTGCCCATCTGTGACTCTGCAGGTGCTTCTTTTCACCCACTCTCCTCTGCAGGGCAGCAGCCTCCTGCCTGCCCCTGACCTGTGCCACGCCGGGGCTTCTCCTCACTGACCTCCCTCAGTGGAGGCCGCTCTCCTCAAGGCTGCCTGCCTGTGACCATGCAGGCCTCTTAGCAGCTCTTCCTGCCCGCTTGTGTCTGAGCAAGTTTTCTTTATTCTTCTGTCCCTTTCCCTAATAAGCCTGTTTTCAAAATATAACTAACATCTCTGTCTCGTGGAGAAACTCGCCGCGTGTGGCTGAAACGGGAGCTCTGGTGACACCTTCCCCAGAGTGAACCCAAGGACCCCGCACTCCAAACTCACTGACTCCACACATGACAACAGTCACACCGAGGGGTCAGCAGATTATTTCTGAAAGGACTGAGCCCCAAGTAACATGGGTTGTGGGTTTTTATAAAGCTTGGGCAGAACATCACGCGGAAACAGTACAGCTCCCATACTCCAGATGAGCATTTGCTTTGCTGAGTTTCCATTGAACAGGCGTGGGGTGGGGGTTTGTGAGAGTGTGTGGTTATTTTGTGTGGCAGAGCCTGGCCTTCCAGCCCCTGGTCATTTTCTACTTCATTGTGACTTGGGGCAAGTAAAAGAATCTCTGAGACGCAATCCCGCATGGGGTGGGGAAATGATGGTGGGCAAAGTAATAATGATAAAGTGACTCTGGAAACTAAGAAATTGTTAAAACTGTACCCCATAGGGGCCTCCCCGTGGCGCAGCAGTTGAGCGCTGGGTTGTGAAGCTGCCCGCAGACCTCTCCTGCTGCCCGCTGCTCCCCTCAGCAGTGTACTTCGGTCCTCTGCCTGCTCTGCTCCCAGCTCTGGCTCTGGTGAATTCTCTCACCCTCCCGTGCTTCTGACTGTACCCAGTGCTTGTATAAATAAATAAATAAATATTAAAAAAAAAATCAGAACTGCCAAGTTCTTAAAAAAAAAAAAAACTGTGCCCCATGACTTTTCCATACACAGCGTGTTATAGGCCAGTAGAGACAGGCAGAGTTCAAGGCTAAAATTAAAAAGCCTGGCAGGGAGATAAAGGTGACATGACAGAACTCCTCATCCTGAGTTGTTCAGGTCTTATAGAGGGGCTGTAGGATGGTAAGATGGGTTCAAGAACCCCCCCCCCACACCACACACACAAGGCCACACCCCTCTTGAGAGGGCCACACAGACTCCCAGGGGGCCCCTCCCACCTCCTGGAAAAGGCCCCTGGCTCCGCCCACCAGGACCAAGGAAACCCCTCCCTCCACCTGCAGGTCTCCCCTTATTCCCTTTGCGCTCCTTGGGGGGGGGGAGAAACACTTTCCCTCCACCTCCTGCACTCTTAGCTTACACCACTGTGATGAAAGACGTTACTAAGGAAAGGGCAGGGAGGCTCAAATCATGGACTAGATCAGGGCTTCTGACACCCACCTGCACGAGGGCACGGACCCGGGAGTTGGAAGGGGGGAGGGAGAGGAGGAGGAGATCAGAATGGCTGTGGGGCTTTGGCGGCTTACAGAGTTGGGAGCCTGAGGGATTCAACTTCGAAGTGGCTTCCCAGACGCCCAGGAGGCAGAGATCTGCATTTTTTCCCGCACTTCTAGTCTTTGGTGACTTTGCCTGAGACCCTGGTGCAGGCCAGGAGGGTGTGTGGGGAGAAGAGGAGAGGAGTGGGGAGCAGGAGAGGCTCCTTGGAGTCTCCTCAGGAGCTGGGGGAGGCCTTGCTCTGTGGAGGGAGCAGGGGCAGTGATCCGGGGGCTGCTGGGGTTGGGCCGCTCCCAGCTGCTCAGCGCCGCTTCCTGGGACTTCGGGATCCTAAATTCAGGCTCTTGTAGCTTTGTCCATTTTTTCTCCCCTGCACAGACCTCCGGACCCTGGGTGCACGTATTAGCTTTTCTTCCTCCACCTTTTTTTTTTTTTTTTTTTGCTTTCTAAAGGAGCTGTGGAAGGGCGGGAGGGGCAGGACATGCTGGGAAGAACAATTGAGAGGGCGGCCTGAGCGCTGGTCCTGGGCGGGCCACGGTCCTGCCCTCGCTGGCCCCGTCCCGTCTCCCATTCTGCGGCATATTTCCCTCATTTGTGGCGTATTTCCCTCATTCTACCTCTTTTCCTCTCATTCTACCACATAGATGTTCTCATTTGTGGCCGAGAGTCCTGCGGGGTGTGTCCTCCGGGCTCTCCGGCCCCTGTGCTGCTCCTGGGGCCGCTGTGGCCGCCGGCGCCTCTGGTTGGTGGCGCTGCTGGTGGGCGGAGCACGGGCTCCTTCTTGAAGAACTGCGGGGCTTCAGGCGGCCATGTTTCTGGCTGTGTTTCTGGCTGGGGACGTTTTTCTTCCAGCGGCGCTGATTGTCCGGGTGGGCGCTTCTGGCTGCCGGCGCTTCGGGGGCGGCGGGTCTGGTCGCCGGCGCCTCCGGAGGCCAATGCAGGATGGGGCCGTGGCCAGTTCTGCTTCTGGCTGCCCTTGTCCCCGCCGTAGCCCTGGGCGCTGGTGAGTGGGGGTCAGTGGTCCTGGGGGCAGGAGCCTGGGCCTTTCTGGGGTCCCGCAGGGGTCCCCTGGGGTCTTGGGACCCTGTCAGGAGGGTGTGGGCCTGTGGGTTTTTTTTTCTTTTCATTTATTTTTTTTATTTATGCACAAGAACTGGGGTAGAGGCCAGAGGTGTGGGGGGTGAAAGGATTCCCCAGAAACAGAGTGGGAGCAGAACAGGCAGATCTACTGAAACATAGGTGTTTTTTTTTTGTTGTTTGTTGTTGTTGTTAGATTTATGTGTATTTATGCTACAAGAACTGGGGTGTAAGCCAGAGGTGGGGGGTGGTGAGAGATTCACCAGAGACAGTGGGGAGCAGACCGGGAGAGCTACTGAAATGCACGGCTGAGGGGAGCAGGGCCGGACAGGAGAGGGCTGCTGTGCAGGGGGGTCAGCTCCCCGGCCGGGGATGGAACTCGGGACGCAGCCAGGTTAGCTCCCGGGTGCTGGGGCGGGAGGGGAGGGGCGCCATGGCCAGGGTAGGGGGTGGTCCTGCCTTTCACCCTGCTCCTCCTGGGAGGCCCTGAAATACACGTCTTAGGGGACGCAGCAGGGCCTCCCCGGTGGGCGGCGGGTTTGAGGGCGTGCTGTGAGGCTGGCGCGCGCCGCCCCCCGCTTCTGCGCCGCTGCACTCGACTCAGTGGAGGAGGCTGGGGACACAGGACAGGACACACAGACACGACTTGGCCGCAGGACATGTCGTGCCGCGAGCCCTGCTCCACCGCTCCCCGCTCCGCCCCTCCGCTCCCCTCCGCTCAGTTCTGCTGCCCACATTCTCAATTTATACCAGCCGGGGAGAGTACCACAAGGCGAGGCAGACCTCTCTTGTGCCCGCTACTCCCCTCAGTGTGTTTCAGCCCGTCTGCCTGTTCTCCCCACTCGTGTCTCTGGTGAATCCTCTCACCCTCCCGCGAATCTGGTCTGTACCCCGGTTCTTGTATAAATAAAAAAAATTTTTTTTTAAAGCAGGGAGGCAGCAGGCTGGACAGGAGAGGTGGGCGGGCCTGGGTTAGCTCAGCTGCCTGTGGGGCTCAAGCTGATGCGGAGGCTTCTGGCCACAGCCTGACAGCGCGGACATTTTCACCCTGAACCACCAGGGTTTCCCTCTTTGATTCCGTGTGTGTCTTTCTCTTTTACCTTGTTGCTCCTCCAGGAGTAACTGGGCTTCCAGGATTAACACGGAGAAGCAGTGATGAGAGGGGACATCCTGTGTGTTTGTCACAGATGAATTTTTAGCATGTTGAGAAAGGCGTGGTCCTCTATCCCGAGGGTTTCCAGGCCTTCATCATGAGTGGATGTTGAACTCTGTCAAATGATTTCTCAGTATCTGTTTATATGATGATAGTTTTTTTCTTTTTGTCGATGGGTTGAGTTACATGAACTGATTTTGGATGTTGAACCATCTAGGGACCCAGGGGTAAATCTCACTTGGTCATAGTAATATCCTTTGATGCATTGTTGGGTTCTGTTCGCAAGGAATTTATTGAGGATTTTGCATCAGTGTTCATTAGGGAGATGGGCCCGTAGTTTTCTTTTTTTTTTTTTTTTGAAAATTTACTCATTTATGCATACAAGAAGTGGGGTAAGAGGCCAGAGGTGTGAGGGGGTGAGAGGATTCACCAGGACAGAGTAGGAAAACAGAACATGTGGATTGACTGAAACACACTGCTGAGGGGAGCAGCAGGCAAGTCAGAAAGGTCTGCTGTGCCATGTGGGTCACCTCCCTGGCCAGGGATCCAACTCAGGATGCAGTGGGCTGAGGTGAGCTTCCTAGTGCTGTGTCTTAACCCCTTGCACCACCTGGAGGTTCCCTGTTCTTTTGTGTGTGTTGTCATTCGTTTGGGCATTAGTGTCATGTTGGCTGAGCAGGAGGGGCAGGAAATGCAGGGAAAACAACTGACAGGCCTTGATGTGAGCAGGTCGCTG
>NW_023602213.1:0-14085 GCF_014898055.3 Talpa occidentalis | reverse complement strand
TCATTGTGCCTCCATGGGGCTTTCCCATCCGCTTCCCTGTAAGCCTCCCTCCCCCGGCGCTGTCTCCATCTTACATGGGCCCGTTGTGATGTCTGGGTCAGAGCACAGGCTGAATTCTCTGACTCATCCCCTGCTGAGGGGTATTTGTAGCTGCATTTGGATCCCACCTTGGCATGAGCTGTGGCCTTTGGCAGGGCACCACACAGATGCCCATTTGCAGAATGCAGAGATGCCTGCTTTATATAGTACCTTGGGCAATTGGAGATTTTTTTTAAGATTTATTTTTTATTTATTTATGCATACAGGAACTGGGTCCAGGCCAGAGGTGCAGTGGTGAGAGGATTCCCAGAGACAGAGTAGGTTGCAAAACAGGCGATCTACTGAAATACACGTTGAGGGGAGCAGCAGGTGAGACAGGAGAGGTCCGCTGAACCATGTGGGTCACCTCCTGAGCCGGGGATGGAACTCAGGCTGCAGTGGCTGGAGATAGCTTGATAGCACTGAGACTTTAGCCCCTGTACCCACCAGGGAGGCCCATGATTGGAGATGAGTTTATAAAGTGGTAAGTGTCTGACATGCAGTGCTGTTAAAAAGGCGTCTTCGTGTTGAGGTGACTCTATGTTGGCGAATAACTGTCTACTTCGAATCATCTCTGAGGACAGTGAAGTTAGAGCGAAGGGGAGAAAGTGAGATGTGGGGATCATCTCCTCTTGCAGTTAACCCAAACCTATGAACATACTTCTGAAATCATTGTTTCAGCTGAACTGTCTTTTCATTTTCAAGTTACCATGAGTTTGAGAAGCGCCAGAGCATCCCATTCGATGCCAAGAGAAAAGAAAATGGATGACTATGTCTGCCAGGTACTGTGACACATGTTATGTTGAATCTTCACAGCAGCCCTGGCTGTTGCATCACCAGCGAGGGTCGTCCCTGGCATGTGAGCCCATTTCTGCTGGCATCAGCCGGATTGAGTTACGGCGTGGGGACTCTGAATCTTTAGACAGAGGAACCAGATGTCCTTCATTTTTATTGAATGTCTATTATTTGGTCAATCTCCTATTTATTCCTATCCCATCCTTGATTTTTAAGATAATGCCCTATAAAAATGGAGTTATGGATATCAAGTTTACCCCCAAAAAAGATGATACAGTCTAATAGAAGTATTAGACTAATACGTATTTGAGTTCTGATATTTACTTAATTCTTGTTATTTTGTGACCCTAGGAAAGGCACTGATAAGCACACTGTCTACCCCTCAGTTGCTCTAACAAATTGATAAAGGCAATATTCATTATTATCACTTAATAGGATTTTGAGTTTAATTCTATGAGAAAATTTGGGTTCTTTGCCTGATCATTGTTGGTTCAGTCAGGGTTTTTATTATTAAAAGAGCTATATTTTTCAACCCAATGATTAGTTAACTTATGATGGTTCTAATGTAAGAAACATGGTAACTGATCCTTTGTGATTTTGGTGCTTAAGAATACGTTTTTGCTGTGATCTGTCAGCATACTTGGAAAAAGGAAAATTACATTGCTGAAAATAATAAACAAGACCTGGAATAACACTATGGGACAGCTGGCAGGTTTTTAAGCACCTCTGGTTTTGATGCACTTAGAACAAAAGGTGTTTTTTCCTTATATCTCAGAAAAATATACCAGTATAACAGTAATTAAGATTTATTTGATCGATAGGACAAGAAACTCAGCTGTTATTCTGGATCCTAATTTAAATCCCGATTTAATTCTGCTCATGGGCCTTTTGAGATTAGTTCTGAATTTCCTAGAGAAATTTTGTACATTGCATACTGAAAGGAAAAATAAAGACGAGGGTTGCATTCAGAGTTTTTAATGATTTAACATTTCTTTGTAGGTTGGCAAACCCAGCAGAATGATCCCAGTCTTCCACAAACATCCTCTGAAAAATGTCCAGAAGACAAAACTAACCTCCAGGCTGAAGGTCCCACCACTAGGACAGTGAAGGTGACTTTGGCGAGCTTTGGAGACCACAGGGCATATGAGGTCAGAGGCAGTTGGAGAGATAGTTTGTACAAAGACGAGGGTTGCATTCAGAGTTTTTAATGATTTAACATTTCTTTGTAGGTTGGCAAAACCCAGCAGAATGATCCCAGTCTTCCACAAACATCCTCTGAAAAATGTCCAGAAGACAAACTAACCTCCAGGCTGAAGGTCCCACCACTAGGACAGTGAAGGTGACTTTGGCGAGCTTTGGAGACCACAGGGCATATGAGGTCAGAGGCATTGGAGAGATAGTTTGTACAAAGACGAGGGTTGCATTCAGAGTTTTTAATGATTTAACATTTCTTTGTAGGTTGGCAAAACCAGCAAATGATCCCAGTCTTCCACAAACATCCTCTGAAAAATGTCCAGAAGACAAAACTAACCTCCAGGCTGAAGGTCCCACCACTAGGACAGTGAAGTAACTTTGGCGAGCTTTGGAGACCACAGGGCATATGAGGTCAGAGGCAGTTGGAGAGATAGTTTGTACAAGACGAGGGTTGCATTCAGAGTTTTTAATGATTTAACATTTCTTTGTAGGTTGGCAAAACCCAGCAGAATGATCCCAGTCTTCACAAACATCCTCTGAAAAATGTCCAGAAGACAAAACTAACCTCCAGGCTGAAGGTCCCACCACTAGGACAGTGAAGGTGACTTTGGCGAGCTTGGAGACCACAGGCATATGAGGTCAGAGGCAGTTGGAGAGATAGTTTGTACAAAGGCGAGGGTTGCATTCAGAGTTTTTAATGATTTAACATTTCTTTGTAGGTTGGCAAAACCCAGCAGAATGATCCCAGTCTTCCACAAACATCCTCTGAAAAATGTCCAGAAGACAAAACTAACCTCCAGGCTGAAGGTCCCACCACTAGGACAGTGAAGGTGACTTTGGCGAGCTTTGGAGACCACAGGGCATATGAGGTCAGAGGCAGTTGGAGAGATAGTTTGTACAAAGGCGAGGTTGCATTCAGAGTTTTTAATGATTTAACATTTCTTTGTAGGTTGGCAAAACCCAGCAGAATGATCCCAGTCTTCCACAAACATCCTCTGAAAAATGTCCAGAAGACAAAACTAACCTCCAGGCTGAAGGTCCCACCACTAGGACAGTGAAGGTAACTTTGGCGACTTGGAGACCACAGGGCATATGAGGTCAGAGGCAGTTGGAGAGATAGTTTGTACAAAGGCGAGGGTTGCATTCAGAGTTTTTAATGATTTAACATTTCTTTGTAGGTTGGCAAAACCCAGCAATGATCCCAGTCTTCCACAAACTCCTCTGAAAAATGTCCAGAAGACAAAACTAACCTCCAGGCTGAAGGTCCCACCACTAGGACAGTGAAGGTAACTTTGGCGAGCTTTGGAGACCACAGGGCATATGAGGTCAGAGGCAGTTGGGGAGATAGTTTGTACAAAGACGAGGGTTGCATTCAGAGTTTTTAATGATTTAACATTTCTTTGTAGGTTGGCAAAACCCAGCAGAATGATCCCAGTCTTCCACAAACATCCTCTGAAAAATGTCCAGAAGACAAAACTAACCTCCAGGCTGAAGGTCCCACCACTAGGACAGTGAAGGTAACTTTGGCGAGCTTTGGAGACCACAGGGCATATGAGGTCAGAGGCAGTTGGAGAGATAGTTTGTACAAAGACGAGGGTTGCATTCAGAGTTTTTAATGATTTAACATTTCTTTGTAGGTTGGCAAAACCCAGCAGAATGATCCCAGTCTTCCACAAACATCCTCTGAAAAATGTCCAGAAGACAAAACTAACCTCCAGGCTGAAGGTCCCACCACTAGGACACTGAAGGTGTCTTTGGCGAGCTGTGGAGACGGCAGGGCACATGAGGTCAGAGGCAGTTGGAGAGCTAGCTTGTACGAGGTGCTCACCAATGAGAGTGAGGATTTAAAAAAAAAGATTGATTCCCAGAAAGGCAAAGAGATTCTGATACAAGGCATAAAAGGCATTGATGCGGCCATCAACCCAGGGATGCCCCTGAGTTGTTTGCCTGAAAACTGCCATGTGGAAATTACATTTGTCAAAAGTAAAAGTAAGCATAAGAAAGAGAATCAGATATTTGGCCGATTTGACCACGGGTCAGGCGAGTGTGTCAAGTTTTATATTCATGCCATCGGGAAGGAGAGAAAAAAGATCGTGAAATTCCCCGGACTTCACAGAAAGGGTGGCAAACTCTGCATCTACGCTTTCAAAGGAGAAACCATCAGGCAGGCCTTGTGCAAGGATGGCAGATTGCTTCCTTTTCTGAAGGATCATGGCTGGAAACTCATTGAAAATGCCGACACCATTTTAGAAAGCACACAGCTGGTGGATGACATAGAGGAAAGGGTCTTTGAGGTGGAGTTTGAGAAAAGGCTCACGAGGGCTAACGCGACTGAGAACGCTGAGCCACAGAACAGGAACACCACTCTATTGAATGAAGCACTTGTGGAGCAGTACCCCATTTTGAGAACGGAAAGTCAGAAAATGATAGCTTATTTAAGGAAAGATGAGGAAAACTCAAAGGCTTTTTACAAAGTTTGTAAAACAAATTTTGGGAAAGAGAGAAAGAGCTTTACTACGGGCGCA
This sequence comes from Talpa occidentalis, assembly GCF_014898055.3. Taxonomy (NCBI): domain Eukaryota; kingdom Metazoa; phylum Chordata; class Mammalia; order Eulipotyphla; family Talpidae; genus Talpa; species Talpa occidentalis. The sequence continues at coordinate 9,493 of NW_023602213.1, read as the reverse complement.
GTCATAAAGCTTGTTCATCCTCTCCTTGACTCAGTTGGGTTCATGGAATGGGACAACAACGGGAGAAGAGGTCATGCCTCCTGTTTTGTTTTCAAATGGCCGTACATTTTCACTTCCCAGCATGTATTGCGTATGCTTGTGGGAGAAGGAATAGAGGTCCGTGACTGGAACAGCATAATTAGTCGAAGTGCAAAGGTGACTTTCAATTATTACAAGACCACAATTCAAGAAAATGACTGCTTTTACATTGATCCATCATTTTTGAAATCTGATGCAACTCTTGATTATGCAGTTCTGAAACTGAAGGAGAATGCACAAGTCATTTCTCCAGGATTATGTGATAAATTTAATTCTACACCACCTAATGGGTTGGTATATATCATCGGCCACCCAGATGGAAATGCGAAAGAAATTGATCACTGTTTTGTGATCCCCCTGAGTCAGCGAGAAGAAAAATGTGAACAACGTGTCAAAAACGGCGGCCCATTTGTCCACATGTACACTAGAAAGAGTTTCCAGGGAATAGTTAACAACCCCAACGTGATTACCTATGACACCTTCTTTTACTTTGGTTCTTCTGGCTCCCCAGTATTTGATTCAAGTGGTGCGTTGGTAGCCATTCATAATGCTGGCTTTGCTTTTATAGATGAAAGAGGGATGAATAGTATCATTGAGTTTGGCTCATCTATGATATCCATCCTCTGTGATATTTATCATTGTGAAGATGGACGACAATGGTTTGATGAAATAAAGGTAGATCTTTCTGAATACTTACCAAAGGATGTAGAAATGGTGAGCGAAGAAGAGGATTGAGGATGGCATTTTTGGAATAATATCAAATTACACCTTGAACAATTCAGAGTGAATTCATTCCAGTCAGCCTTAATCAGTGACGTTTTACTATAACTCCCATATTCCAAATTACAAATTGGGCACATCATTTAAAGACTACTGTGCCACTTATGGGAGGGAACAGGAAGCAATTTGGGAGATACAGTTTGGATACTAACATGAAATGTCTGAAGCTTTCAGGCATTTATGTTACAGAGTATTTAATATTAATATTGTCTCAGAAGGTCTAAGGTATATTTATAAGTTACTATCAACATCATTATATTGACATAGTAAGAAATTTTCGACAGTGTGTTTTTTATAAATTATAAATCCTCTTATCCAAAATACATATATTTTACAACTGTAATTGATTACTACTGTCAAGTTACCTATATATTTACTTTCTTTTGCAAATGAAATAGGTTCCATACAAACTCATATCATTTGGCCTGTTTTCTACTGTAATACTCTACTAGTTTAACTTGGCAGATACACGAAGACTTGATAGAAAATCAAAGTGGACATTTATAGGAACCAGTCTCTTCCCCCTTCCCATTCATCTCTCAAAAAAACAAAACAAAACAACAGCCAATCTAACATTTGTCACCAGCCCTCTTATTTGGCCAGGTGCTATTTCTCCCTGATACTTGTAGCAACCCCTTACAACATGACTAATAGTTTCTGGGTCCATATTTACCCAGATCGCACGAAAGTTTAGTAGTCTTCATGCTCTAGATCTCATGATTGGAGTAAAATTATGATGGGAAGTAAAATAAATATCATGATGGGAAGTAAAATAACTCAATAAAAGTTTATATTGCCTTTTGTTCAATTCTGCTTTTGTTCTTATACAACTCTGTCCTCATTTTCTCTCTTCCCTTCTTTCACATCGAAACACTTTTACTTTACCATGTACTTTGCCTCTTATTATATCCGTTCCTCGTCATTTTACCTGTTATGGAGCCAGCATTGTTTATGGTGCTAAAGTTTTCTTTTTTTTAAGATTTATTTATTTATATAAGCACTGAGGTACAGTCAGAGCGTGGGAGGGTGAGAGAATTCACCAGAGCCATTGCGGAGAGCAGACAGGCAGACTGACAAAATACACTGCTGAGGGAGCAGCGGGAGGCAGGAGAGGTCTGCGTGCCATGTGGACCCTAGCCCTGCAGCCCAAGATGGAACCGGCACTGCAGAGGCTGCGGGCAGCTTTGCAACCCAGTGCTCAACCGCTGCGCCACCCAGGAGCCCTTTCTTTTGGATTTTTACAAAGTAATATTTGTTAATGTTGTAAAGACTTTGATATATCCAGGGAAAAGGTATTCTAATGATATACAAATTATGTAAAACCATCTAAAGTGAATTTCCCAACTCTTGAACTGTGTATTTTTTTTTTTTTCCATTTTAAAGCCCATGTTTTGAACACCAATTTCCCCTCTGGCTAAAGAGGTAGCCAGGGACAAACAACTTAAATTCCCTAAGCCTTGTTATTTGTGAAATGGGAATAATGATGACTCTGGTAGGATTAATCAAAGTATCCTTAACTCCTTTTCCTTTTGCCCTGCAATCCCTGAAATTCAGTGTTTTAATGAATGTGTTGATTGAGTCTGGCCTTCAGGGAGAGGCTGCCTGAAGGTTCTGGAAAGATTCTGGGGAGATTTCTGGAAAGGCGAACAGAAAGAACTAAGTTTGGATACACAAAAACTCCAGCTCCCTTTAGGTCAGCAGGCTCCCAACACAGAGGTAGCCTTGGGCCGGGTGCTTTTAAGACACCTGAAGAAGAATGTGTGTGCTGTTTTTCCTTTTGCTTTATAGTTAGGACTCTGGGAGGAAATAGATTAAGGCAGAAAAGTACGGAAAATACCAATGATGGGAGAAAAGACAACTGTAATTCAAGAAAAGCAAGAGAGAAGGAAAGCAAATCTTCTAAAACAATAATCATGAGATTATGAAGATTATGAGATTTATAATTCCAATCCCTAACAAAATCTATTTTCATTTTTCCATGTCCTATTTTGGATCTTGATTTTGTGATTCACTGTTTATGTGGTTACAATCTCAGCAGAACAATGTTTGTGTTTGCTGGCTAGATTAACATATAATCTGACATCAACCTGTGCTTTTAGTCAGAATCCACCCATTATAGATCATTTTCCACATTACTGGCAACGAAAATGGCCAAGTTTAACTTGTGCCTGTCAAGTCTCTCATTTATTGGTCACAGAAATCCTACAGAATAAATACATCACCGTGTGTCTTCTGACTTTGACGAGGTTTAGCAGAGCCACAAACCAACCAACCAGTCACTTTGCTTTCTACATAGATACATAAATCCATCACTCACCGAAGTGCTGCCTCCCTTTGGAGAGGGTCCCCAGAGCTGCGCTTGGAGTTGAGCTGTAATTAGTGTGCAGCCACCGGTCAGCACTGGCCACTTGGGGCCAGCAGGGGGCGCGTGAGGTCCAGGGCACCCCGCGAGGGGCCGGGGGCGTGTCTCTGCATCCTTGACTGGCAGCCGGGGATGCGGACGAGGATGAGGTAATAGGAGCCGGAGCAGGGAGGGCGTGGAGCTGCGGGCGCGTGTGTGCGCGAGTGAGTGTACGCGTGTGTGCACGAGCCGAAGACACTACGTGTCTGAGCTCGCGTACCGGCCACTAATCACGCTGCATTAAAAGAAATAATCCATCCCTGGTGTGGGGGGGGGGGGGTCGCCCAGAGGCGGAGGGCGACAGCTGCGTCAAGGCGGGTCGTTTTTCCGCCTCTAGGTTCTGGGGAACCCCCCGCGGGCGCGGGTTTGCTAGTGCGCCCCGCTGGGGAGGGGCGATGCCTTCTGGAAGCGGCTGAGCCGAGCCGCAGGGAGGGGGAGCTGTCGCCCGGGCGGGGGAGCAGCGCGGGGCGGGGTGCGCGGCGTGCCCGTCGGAGCGCGATCGCGCGGCCGGATCCCACCCCGGAGTCTGCAGGGCTCGAGGCGCAACTGGTGCCAGGGCTGGGTGCTCGCCCGGCCGTGCGTCCCAGCTCGCGGCCGCCGGGGCTCCGGCCGCGCGCCCGCCGGGCGGCTTTGCAAGGCGGGGGCGCGTTTGCCGGGAGCGGAGCATTTGCATGAAGCGCCCCGACCCCCCGGAGCAGCGGCTGCAGCGGCGGAGCCCGGCGGCGGCGGCGCGCGCTCGGAGCCAGGCGGCCCCGGTGTCCGGGCCCCGGTGGATGCGCGGCCGGGGCGGGGCCCATGGGCCGGAGCTGAGGCTGCCCGGGGCGGCGGGGCGCGGGGCGGGGGGCGCGGTCGAGGCCCGGAGGCGGCGGCGCAGGAGGAAGCGGAGGAGGGCGGGAGCGCCGGGCCCCGGAGGCCGGCACCGCAGCGCAGCCGCCGCGGCAGCCCCGGGCGCGCCATGCTCCTGGCCTCGGCCGTGGTGGTCTGGGAATGGCTGAACGAGCACGGCCGCTGGCGACCCTACAGCCCGGCCGTGAGCCACCACATCGAGGCGGTGGTCCGCGCGGGGCCGCGCGCGGGGGGCAGCGTGGTGCTGGGCCAGGTGGACAGCCGCCTGGCGCCCTACATCATCGACCTGCAGTCCATGAACCAGTTCCGCCAGGACACGGGTGAGCCGGCCGCCCCCGCCCTCCCGCCCTCCCGCGTCTGGAGCCCACCGGGCCCACCCTGTGCGCGCCCCGCGCGGGGTGTCACCGAGAGGCGGCCGCGCAGCGAGCGCCCCGGCCCTCCGAGAGCGCCTGCGGGGACGTCCGCGCGCGTAGGTCCGCGTCCTGGGCTTGCACCCCAGCTTCGGCCCGACCCGAAGACCCTCTGAAGAGCGGGGTGACGCTAAGTCCTCCGCTGTAAAAATCCTGGGGCCGCCCCAGCCCACACGCAGCCCCAGCTCCCAGAAAAGGCGCCGGGCTCTGCCTCAGGCGCCCCAGGGCCGCCCGCGACCCCCTGGGATGTCGCCACTGCGGGGTCCTGGGTATGGAGACGGTCCTCCTGGACGCAGGGACTCCCTGAAACCGCCTAGCTGTCTAGTGTGGAAGGGCCGGGCCTCCGTGGGGAAGCGCCGGCGAGGGGTGGGGGCGGCCTCCAGGGCTGAAGCGCCCCGGATGCGCGGCGGGGCCGGCCGGGGACGCGGCTGTGCAGCGCGAGCGCTGAAGCAACAGGCCTGAGCAGATGCAGGCGGGGAGGGACCGGGCAGGGGATGCCTGGCAGGGAAGCCGCTGCTCCCTTTGTCGGAGAAGGAGGATTCCAGAGGAGAAAGTCTCCCCAAGCCGCCTCCTGAAACCGGGCCTGGGAGGGGCGCTCTGGGCACCCCCTACGCGAAGCTCGCGTGTTTTCATGAGAATCCACTTGCCACTGTGGCCATTATCACCCCACTTCTCTGCTGACCCGCCTTTCCAGGGCCCAGGAGGAAGAGAGGCTGCAGGGGGAGGCTGGCGGATGGGGTCTTGGAGTGCGGGTGGGCAGGGCAGAGCAGCATCCCTGCATCTGCCCCTGTGTCCAGGTTCCCTGGACCCTCTGGGGGCGGGGGTAGGGGTGGGGGAAGTCTCTCCTCTGTGGCTGCCTCTTCATGGGGGTGGGGTTGTTCAGGAATTCTGGCTGTGCTTGCCAGAGTGTAACCCAGGAACCTAGAGAGACAGGTGTGTGGGGGGTGGGTGCTCCACGGAGGCGGGAGAGTCCCAGCGGGTCAGAGAACAGCTGTCCTGGCGGGACATCTTTGCCTCCTCCAAGTTGGCATCCTGTGTGGTAATCGCCATGGTCATGGGAAGGGGATCTTGGCACCACGTACCTCCTCTTTAGTCCTAACCCCAACCACCTATTGCCAAGGACTCTGAAGACCTTTTGAGAGAAGCTTTCTGGGGGAAGGATTCCAGAAGTGTTAGCCTTTTGGGGGGCTTAAACCTGGGTGGGAAAGTGGGGGTTGAGCTAAGAGTGGCTGGGAGGAGGAGGGAGTAAGAAGGAATGTGGGAGATTGAGAAAGAGGATTAAGTGTGATGAGGGGGAGGGAGAGAATGTAATTGTGCAACTTGGGTAGAGGTCCTGGAGGTGAAGGTGGACAGGGGGTGGGGGGGAGCCTTGGTGATGGGCGGGGGGGCGGGGAGGGGGCAGCAGTGAAGTAGGCACCTGACAGGGAATTTCGGTTCAAAGCAAACAGGCAGGTGTCAGCTTTCCCACTGCAGACTCCATCTCTGCAGGCCCCAGCCTCCGTCCCACCTTTGGGAAGAGTGAAAGCATCATCCGTGCTTGGGGGTGTGTGGGCTAGGCAGGCCCCTGGCACCCTGGCACGACCCTTCCCACAGAAGTGAAGTTCTGAGACAGCTGGGTTGAGAGACTGGAGGGACCCCCACCCCCTCCTTCCCGGAGGAGAGGCTGCTGCCTGCTGCTGGCAGTTCAGTCCCAGGCTGAGGCTTCGCAGATTTTAGACCGGAAGCCAAGAATGGCCTGGGATCATATTAAACACTCGCTCAGGGTGTGTTTCACATTCTTGTCGGTCTTTGAGGCGGCCATTCAGATTGCTTAGGTTTCATCCTCTCGCTCAGATGGTCCATGGGTCAACAGTGGGCTGCACGCCAGCGCCGGGCCCCTAGGTGCCCACCAGGCCGAATCCTCAGGAATGCTGGGTCTGCCAGGGAGCCGGGCAGAGCAGAACACGATCTCCGGGTCTGGGCTCTCAGCCCCCTCCTCCCTTCCCTGCCAACACACACTCACACACACACAGAGTTCCTCTCACTCCAGTTCATTGATGTGCTCCCGCCAGGGTGGGAACTTCAAACCATCGGCTCCCAGGCAACGTTGGCCAAGCACTGGCAAAGTTTCACAGTGCCCCACCGTCCCCAGTCCTCAGTTTGAAGCTGGGAAGCAGAAACACCCTACAGACAAAGGAGAACTGGAAGTCCCCTGTCTAGAGGCGATTCCTCTCTTGTGCTGTTGAGTCCTCCCTGTAGGGACATTTCCTGACCTGGGGGCTTTGTTGGTTAAAGTTGTGTGCCCTTCCGGCTGCTGGGGCGCCTGACCTGGGCCAGCCCGTCTCCAGGGAGATGTCTGGGTGGCTGCAGACACCTCCGTCCCCCTTCTCTGCTTGCCCTGGGTCCTTTCCCTCCAGACCCCCAGAGTCTCAGCTTATCAGCATTCTGCGAGGGTCTTCTCAGGCATTCTGGGCTGGGAGTCTGACCGCAGGCCAGGGACAGAGGAGAGAGGCGTCAGGGGCTTCCCAAAGTTCTGGTCAATCGTCCTGACCGGGTGTTACTTTTTTCTGTCGGGACAGTGGCTGTCGCTGTAGCTTCCAGCACACCCGAGGCTGGTGTGTTGCGGGCCCGGCTGTGGGATGGGGAAGACCAGGCTGGAGCCAGCCAGATGTGATTCAGACTCCATCCGTCCCAGACTCACAGCTCCCGGCATGACCTTGAGCAACCCCTTCGCTGCTCAGGCTCAGTTGTCTGTGAAGAGTAGCCCTAAGATTTCTTGGGGCTCCCTCCCCCCACCATGCAGGTGGCAGGTGGAGGGGTCTGACCCTGCCGGGGAATGATGATGCTACTTAGAAGCAGCCTGGTGAGGAGGAGCTTTTCTCCAGCTCAGAGTTCTCTGGGCAGATTTTGCAAACTTTGATGTCTTCGATGTAATGAGAAGGGTCAGAGGGAGCCTGACTTGCATCAAAGCTGATTTCTAGGTGCCCCGCCATAAGCCCACCCCACGTCAGCACAAGGGTGGAGGAGGCAAGTGTCACGGGCCACGTGGTAGGTAGAGGATGGGGGTGCACCTTGCACCCTCATCCTGCCAGCACGTTCAGTTCACACATGATTGTGTTTAATCCTCACAGCAATCTTAGGAAAGACCTATTGTTCCCACTTTAGAGGGAAGGAAACAGTTGAACTCTTAAGTTGCTCTCAGACTGTAACATTTTCTTTTTTTTTTTTTTTAATTTAATTTTTTTTTTTAATAGAGGCATGCTTTTATTATTATTATTTGTTTGTTTGTTTTGTTTATACATGCACTGGGTACATCAGAAGCGCGGGAGGGTGAGAGAATTCACCAGAGCCAGAGCGGGGAGCAGAGCAGGCAGAAGGACCGAAGGACACTGCTGAGGGGAGCAGCGGGCGGCAGGAGAGGTCTGCGCGCCATGTGGGACCCTCCTCCGGTGGCTGGGGAGCAGCCGGGGATCGAACCGGCGCTGCAGAGGCCGCGGGCAGCTTCGCAACCCAGCGCTCAACCGCTGCGCCACCGGGGAGGCCCAGACTGTAACATTTTCAATGGCACAGCTGAGATGCCAAATCAAGCCCCCCCCCACTCTTAGGGTGCACAGTTCTGGAGCACTGATTCTGTGCCGGCATGTGGATGGTATGCAGACATAGCACTGATAATTCCAGCTCTGTGCCCACATGGAACATTCTAGTGGGTTAAGGAGTGCTGGAAGAGAGGTCTGGGCATCTGGCACAGAGCTGGTGCCAGCACCATAGATGTGGCTGACAAGCCCTGGAGACCTTGGGTCAGGCCTGGAAGGTCTTGGCTCCCATGTTCCAGCAGCTAAGACATCTTGGGTGCTTTGGGGTGCAGGTATTTGAGTTGCCGGGAAAAACTATTTTCTTTCTTCTTCTTCCACCTTCGTTTGTAAACATCGTTTATCCCTATTCCACCAGAGCCCTTTCCCTTGCCACCTTGCACTTGAGGGCCAGATAGATTTCCTCAGATCCTCCAGTTCATGGTCTTGGTTAGTGAAAGGTCCCGCAGACCATTCCAAATAGAGCGGTTTCTGAAAAGAGCCAGAGAATGAAATCCCACCCCTCTGGCCTCCATAAACATTGGCCCTGAGGTCTGTCTACTGTCTCTAGGGTTGACCTGGACTCAGTTCATATTATCCAGCCCACTGTCTTCCCTTCTCAGAATGTTCTCCCAATACCAGCTCCTCTTCACATCCCGCTGCTGGTCAGCAGTGCCCACACCTCACCCTTGGCCCATGCACAAAGCCTCAGGGTACTTTGCTTCATTCTGTCACCCCAAGGCTGCCCTGGGTGCCCCGTGTGCGCAGGTGCGTGGGCCACATGGCCAGCGGTGGGAACTTCAGTGCACGTGATGGACACTCAGGACACTTGTCACAGCTGCATTCCCAGGCTCGGCTCCCCGAGATGCTGACTCTTAGGTCTGGAGAGTGAGCCGTCCATCCCCCAGGGGAGTCCCGGGCACACGTGGACAGCACTCAGGGTCTCATTGCTGAGTCCTACCTATTTCCTCTCTGCAGGGTCCTCCAGTCTGCCGCCTCCTTTTTATTTTCACTGCCAACACCCTCGTTACTTCTCACTTGGAAGTAATTACAGAGCAATTCTGGTCCTGTCACTCGCCTGTCAGTCCCCCCAGCTCCTCACTGCCACAGATTAACCTCACCACCGCCTGGCATTCCAAACTGGCTGTGGCCTTGGCTATAACTCACCTGCTCTGGTTGCCGTCCTCTTTGCCTTCTGTTTTCTCTCTATTTCTCCCAAACGTCCTTCCTTTCATTCACATGCATGCCTTTGAGTATCCAAACTCACCCCCAACTATGCACAAGGTCCCTTTACTGAAGTGCCCTCTTTGCCATTTCTGCTCATTGAAATTCTTGCCATCCAGGTCCCATGCTCCCCGTGCCCATGCCCGCCCGCTCTCCAGCAGCACCCCCCCCTTCATTCATTCGGTCGCTGCTTGTTTAGCCCTGGG
>NW_023602212.1:0-14086 GCF_014898055.3 Talpa occidentalis | reverse complement strand
AACAGGCAGACCGAAATACACTGCTGAGGGGAGCAGCGGGCAAGACAGGAGAGGTCTGCTTCACCATATGGATTGCTCTCTGGCCGGCTGGGTATCGAACTTGGGCTGCAGAGGCTGCGGATTGCCTCATAGTGTGGTGTTTAACCCGTTGTGCCACCAGGGAGGCCCTCATTCATCTTTATTAACATCACTCCTTCTTGAAAGAGTGACAAGGTAATTTGGTTTTCAATAAGATGATAATGTTCCAGAGAAAATTCAGGCATATCTAAGGTGAAATACTGAACTCAGATGAGGGGACTGGATTGAAAATGTTTGTTCATGAAAATATTTCAAGATAGTTCACTGGGTCAAAATACAGATGGTTTTACTAGTGTTTTTAAAGTACAGTTTCATTCCACATGGTTTCTGGTTTTTAGTTCTTACTCTAGGGGAATTTAGACATGCATTTGCTGTGAGGAGTATCATACTATATACTGTTGTACAACTGACCCTCTCATATTGCACAATACAAACTAGTGTGAGTCAGAATGGAAAGACCCCTCTAGATTTTTTTTACTTGATTTAATGGAGCTGCATTTCCCACTCCTTTCTTCTTGAAATGCAAATATAGACTTGAGCTTTCCTTTGGTACATGTGGATAAATAGAACTCATTTGTCATCAAACTAGGGCTCAGCTTTAGACAGTAATTAGAAATTAGTTTGAGCTTTACTACTTTAAGTTTATATATTAATTTTCATCATAAATAAATTGTCATCATGCTTTTTATTTTCTTTAAACACATCTCATTTAACAGACAGAATCTCCTGGGACTCAGTACAGTTGGTCATGCCATTCTATTATGTGAATAAAACTGGTATTTTTTTAATTCTACAGCTGCATGTAGGGGTTCAGAAACTCTGTAATTAAATATGAAGGTTTGTGACTTCTTATGGGTTTCTAAATTTGAAAGTCTACTTACAGTAAAGGGAAATACAGTGATCAATATACAGCTGTTAGTTGGACATCTAGGGGCATTTGCAGAACAAGTGCTGTAAGGCCGTTAAAAATCACACTGAAAATAAATTCTACTTTATATTCCAAATAAGATGTAGGGATGGGTACATATTTCTAGTGGAAAATTCCTTTGACTTTACATCAAAATATAAAATATTTATCACAAGCAAATTATGATCCTAAAAGCTTTGAAGGTTTTCAGAGTACCTAGTTTTTTGTTTTTTTTTTTTTAGTATCCCCTCTACTGTTTGCATAACAAAGCAGTAAAACAGGGATTAAAATATCAGTCCTGATAAAGTGATAACATCATAGAGTTATAATGATCAAGGAATAGTGAAAGAACTTTTAAAATAGTCATGGATACCTAGATATAAGTAGTTATTAATTAAATAAGGCATAATCATGGAGCCATGAACTTTATATTCAGTACTGAATAAAATTTGACCCCTGTTCTGATTCCAAGCTAATGATCCATGTGCATGGAAAGACATTGCTAAATTATATTACTTTTATGCTTTTATTTGCATGCTTCAAAAGGAAATAAAACAAACATTTCATTGGATAATTTTTATCTGTGCTTATACTATATATCCATTAAAATACATATTCCTTGTGTTTTACCTGATGAGGATTTTCACTCATTCACTTATTCATTTGCTCATCCCACTTTGCCAGAGAAATTGCTCTATATTTATCACTATAAATAAATGTATTATAATATGTTAAAATATGAGGGACATTATGAATAAAATAATGAGGCAGAAGAATGAGATAGAAATGCCTGGGTAAAGTAGAGAAGGAAGGTGTTGGACATTTGAGGACAGAAATGATTATGAGGGAATGAGTCATTTGGTTATCTGGTAAAAACATTTTAAGCAGAAGAATAAGCAAGAGCAAAGACCTTAATACAGTCAGGGGGCTGGTTTATTCAAACGACATTCAATAGTCCTGTGCCACTAGAAAACACAAGCTTGTAAGAGAAAATAAGTCGACACAGAAAGGATGAAGATCCAAGTCTTGTAAGAATTTTTTTTTACTCAAAGTGAGATAGGTAGTAACTGGAAATTTGAGCAGAAGAGAAAGATGCATTGACTTATTTTTAATAGAAAGTTTGTTCTTGTGGACCTCCCTGGTGGCGCAGCGGTTGAGCGCTGGGTTAAGAAGCTGCCCGCAGCCTCTGTAGCGCCAGTTCGATGTAGCGCCAGTTCGATCCCCGGCTGCTCCTCGGCCACCAGAGGAGGGTCCCACATGGTGCGCAGACCTCTCCTGCCGCCCGCTGCTCCCCTCAGCAGTGTACTTCGGTCCTTCTGCCTGCTCTGCTCCCTGCTCTGGCTCTGGTGAATTCTCTCACCCTCCCGCGCTTCTGACTGTACCCAGTGCTTGTATAAATACATAAATAAATCTTAAAAAAAATTAGTAACCTTTAAAAAAAAAGAAAGAAAGTTTTTTCTAGTGAAAACAGACTATAATTGAGTTGTTAGGATTCTTTAACAGGGAACAGATGATTGTAGCAGGACTGGGCAGTAGCAATGAAGGTAGTAACAGTCTTTGAAGTAACATAGTAGAAGTGGGAAATGATATAAAGGGTGAAGTATAGGATGATTCCATTGCTTTTTTCTTGGATTTGTCTGATAAATTGGAATGGCAAAGTTATATTTCTAAGATGGCAAAAACTTCTGGAGGAACATGATAAAATAATGGGAGCTCAGTTTTGAATATGGGAAATAGGGGATAACCATTAGTCATCCAAGTAAAGTTGACAAGTAGAACTATATAAATGTGAAACAGCATAAAGTCCTACACTATAGATCAAATATCTGGAAGTCATGGTCAATAGATAGCATATAAAGCTGTGAGAGTGGATAAATTCATCTAAGGAATGAATGTAATTAGAAAAGACAACAGAAATCTTAGGATTGATTTTTTTAGGTGCTAAAACTTTAAAGAGATCAAGTAGCTGAAGAAATGTGAAAAAAAGGATGTGGTGAAAAAGGGAAATAAATGAAGAAAGTGTTCAAAAAAGAAGTGATATCTAACTGAATTATATGATTTTAATAGCCAAGATCTGAAAATATTTAAGAGGATTTAACAATATGGATTAGTTAGTTAATTAATTAATTAATGTTAACTGAGGTTGAACATTGGGGTATCCCCATCAGGTATTATCACAATAGCACAACAACTACCAATTTGCCCATACTCCACCACCACAGACCACTGTTCCTCCCTCCCTCCCTGTTCTTTTCCCTTCTCCACCTTTCCCCCTTGCTATCTCAGTTTTGTAGTCAGCTATCAACCGTGTTCAGCTTGTCTTTTTCTTTTATTTTATGAATAACCTTTTATTTTTATTTATTTATTTATTTGTTTATTTGTGGGACCCTCGCCAGTGGTCAGGGATCGAACTGGTGCTGCAGAGGCTGCGGGCAGCCTTGCAACCCAGCACTCAACTGCTGCGCCACCAGGGGGGGACCCAGCTTGTCTTTTTCTGACTATTTAGTTACTATATATTCCTCATATTAGTGACACTATCTGATATTTATCTTTCTCCTGACTTATCTTACTTAGCATTGTACTTTCATGCTTTTAATGAGAACCTTGGTAATCGCTATTTGGTGTAAATTATAGAGATTAATAAATTATTCACCTAACAATATGAAAATTTGCCACAGTGGCACGATTGTGCAATGTGATATAATTGCAAGCATATTTACCTACAAGAGTGTTATGAAGAATGTGATGAGAGCCTCCCTGGTGGCGCAAGGGGTTAAGTACAGCACTATAAGGCAACCCACAGCCTTTGCAACATGAGTTTGATCCCCAGCTGACCAGGGAGCAACCCACATGGCGCAGCAGACCTCTCCTGCCTCGCCCGCTGCTCCCCTCAGCAATGTATTTCAATCAGTCTGCCTCTTCTGTTCCCCACTCTGTCTCTGGTGAATCCTCTCACCCACCGCACCTCTGGCCTGTACTTCCAGTTCTTGTACACATAAATAATTTTTTTTTGAAAGAATGTGATGGTCAGGAAGAAACTGAGAAACTTAGGAATAAGGAGGCACATCAATGAAGGAAGCATTTCCTAATCATAGGATTAGCAGCAAGGCTCTTAAAAGAGTCAGTATAGTTCCTGTAGAGGACTCAATGGGGGCAAGAATAAAATGACAGTAGATAGCAAGTCCAAAAATTCATGCCAATACCAGTGTCAAGGAGCTTAACCCCTATGCATTCTTCTAGGTATTTTATCATTTTAACTCTGTTTTTGAGGTTTTTTTTTTTTTTTTCAAATTTTTGATCCATTTTGATTTGTCTTTTGTATATGGTGTAAATAGGAATCCGGTTTAATTATTTTTGCATGTGACTCTTGTATTTTCAATGAAATTTATTGAATAAACTGCACCCTCTTCATTGAAATTTTGGAAGTTTTAGCAAAAATTAGTGATGTGTACATTGGTTTATTTCTAGGTTTTGTATTCTGTTCTGTTGATCTATGCCTCTGTTTATATGCCAATACAATACCATTTTTATTACTACTGATTTACTACATTATTTGAATCAGGAAATATGATGTCTCCAGCTTTGTTCTTTTAAAGATTGCTTTGGTTATTTGGTTCTGTACAGATTTTAGGATTTTATTTTCTGTGGAAAATACTCTGGAATTTAGATAGGGGTTTCATTAACTCTGTAGATTGCTTTGAGTAGTATGGACAGTTTAGCAATATAGTAATTCTTTCAAACCATGAGCATGGAATATCTTTCCATTAATTTGTGTCCTCTTCAATTTATTTTATCAATATGTTGTTTTTAGTGTACAGATCAAATTTCATCTTCTTGGTTAAATTTATTTCTAAGTATTTTATGCCTTTTGATGCAATTGTAATTTCTGTTATAGTGTGTTTTTTCTCCCTACTCTAACAACAATGAAAAGTCATCCAAGGGCTTTCAAAGCGGTTAGAAACTGTGATGGCAGGATAGTCTCACATTTATGCTTTGAAAGAGATTACTGGATGTTCATGAAGAACAAATTAGAAGAGATTACTATGGATGAAAAGATATAACTTGAATTGTCTAGAAAATTGCAGTACTCCAGGGAGAAATGATTGTAGGTTGTCTTAGAGTAGTTACTGGTAAAATCAGGGAGCTATACATAGATTTGAGACAACAGATTATCTTTTCAAGAACACAATTGAAACACTTAGCAGGAAAAAAAAACAAATTTAAAACATGAATTAAATAACTGACTCTAAATATATAGAGAGTACTTAAAATAATTTAATTCTTCATTTCTTTTCATTGTCATGGACACTGCAAATCGAAAGGTAGCTCCTAGAATAGTAATACTGATCATGCCAACATGTTAACACATAGAAAAGTAACTTTATGGTGCATTGTTGAACACAAATGAAAAAGGAAAAATTTAAATTGTTTTACTGGAAACAATATTAAATAAAATCTTTCTTCCATAAAACAGTTTTTACTTATATTGTTAATTCTCATTATTGAAATAATTGGGAAGTTTTATATGTCTAAATAATTCAGGATTGAGGAAATTTTATATTAAAAATACTTGGCAAGAATAACATGGAATTGGGCCTCCCTGGTGGCGCAGCGGTTGAGCGCTGGGTTGCGAAGCTGCCCATGGCCTCTGAAGCGCTGGTTCGATCCCCGGCTGCTCCCCGGCCACTGGAGGAGGGTCCCACATGGCGCGCAGACCTCTCCTGCCGCCTGCTGCTCCCCTCAGCAGTGTACTTCGGTCCTTCTGCCTGCTCTCTTCCCCGCTCTGGCTCTGGTGAATTCTCTCACCCTCCGGTGCTTCTGACTGTACCCAGTGCATGTATAAACAAACAAACAAACAAACAAATAAATAAATAAATAACATGCAAAAAAAAAAAAAAAAAGAATAACATGGAATTATTGACATTAGCCAAAACTTGGGGGAAAAAAAACTTTAGTACACATCAGCAGATGATTGGGTAAAGATGTGGTATTTGTAGACTACACAATGCTACTCAACTATAAAAGAAGGTGAAATTCCTACCATTTGCAACTACATGGATTAACCTAGAATGTAGTATGCTTAGTGAAGTACGTTTGACAGAGAAGGATAAATATTGTGTGATTTCACTCACATATGGTACGTAGACTAAACAAAATAAATTAATGAACTAAATCAAGCTAAAATAAACTTTTAGATTCTAAAACCAAATTAGTTGTTACCAGAAAGGAAAAGGGAGGTGGGTAAATCAGGTAAGATACACCAATTGTATAGTGATGTATAGAATTGAACAGTTAGTGGCAAACTTAATGTTATAAAGGCAAACATTTAGTGATAATGATTCACACCCAAAACTTATAATTTATAATGCAATGTTACTTCAATAAAAAAACTGAAAATAATAATATGTTAAATGTCATATAAAAACTGCAAACCTTAACTGTATAGTCTAGTTCTCTTTGGAACATAAGGAAATTAAAAACAACATACATTTGATTCTTCTTATTTTAGTGACATCAAAATCATAATGTTTGTGGCATAACTTTCAAGTGATTCATTAATTTAACTCAACACATAACATGTTTTCCATTCTGGCACAGAAAAATTCCTCCTACTGGCTGAATAGGATTTCAAATTGTTTCCATGTAATCTGTTTTCTGCAAGATAGGATAATCATCTGCTGGGCATTGGGTTCATTTATAAACATGCTGTCTAGATTGATAGAAGTTGAGAATGCTATTTGGCCACAATAATCTAGCCATGGTTTACCCATTTCTCTCTCACTTCCCTTTGGTAACTACTAATTTGGTCTTAGGATATAAACGTTTATTTTAGCTTTATTTAGTTCACTCCTCACTCTTTTTTTCTGTTTTGTCCATGAAATCACACAATATTTGTCTTTCTTTGTTGGACTTTGTTTCACTAAACATAATACTCTTTCGTTCAATGCATGTTGTTGGAAATGGCAGCAAATGAATTTATCATCTTCCAACTCAGTCAGAAGTGATCTCGGTAAAGACTTTCAAATCTCTAGATGGCCTAACTACAATTTGAAAACACCTCAATAATATATATTCACAATGACATGCACAAGTAGTTCTTGACAGCATATTCAAATGGAAACTGGGAAATTATGTATATCAGAATACAGCTCCCCCTAGAAATAGAATAGATGGTTCTATGTAATCTGATGTTTTATTCATTGAAAACTTGAAATCTGTTTATCTCCAATTAAAAAGCTATTCATCATGCATGTAATAGTTTATTATTTTTAAAAACAGGGATTAAATTTATGTTTTGGTGAAATATATTTTGTTGTAGCTAGGTAAGTTGGTAGATAGGTAGGTTGATAGATACATACATAGATACAAAGATAGATACATGGAGAGATTCTTTAACTCCTCACAAGTCTTTTGGGAAAAGTTAACAAATGTTATGGGGTCTCTCACTCAAATATTTAGTATATCTGTCATGGTGAAGATGTCAAAATAATATCACTTCATATTTATTAGAGCAAAATATGTATTTGAGTATGTCTTCTAAAACTATTTCAATAATCATACCTTATAGCTCACCTGTGTTTGTCCTTTATTTTCTTTTCTTATAAATAAAAAAACAAGTTGGGAGATCCAAATATAAAAAAAGTCTATTACTTAAAATAGAAGAAAAAAAAATATACTCACAGTCTAGTAAGAGATATATTGAAAGAAAGCATTTCTTATAAACTACAATTGTTCTGCTTTAGAAATATAGCAACTAGAAATGCATTTCTGACATTAATTCATTTGCATTTAATTATTCATCCTTTCATTTCTGAAATATCTATTAAATTTGTGTCACTAGTCACATACGGTAATAATATATTTTATATTTTGAAATCAAATCTTAACAGATTCATCAGATTCAATGATTTAAAATTAACTATATGTGGCAGCAAAAATTAATATGATTACGACCTAATTTAAAAAATACAACATATAACTTTTTGCAAAACTTACCCAGAAAATAAGCATCACTATTTTGCCACAGATTATGCCCTTTATAATTAAAGCACATTATATCTAATAGCACAGTGAAATGGAAGTTTGCATTATCAGCTTATATAGTCTGTTATTAAACTTTGACTAGTATTGACTTACATATCAAAATAAATTTTAAGAGAATAAAGTCATGCTGCTTTTGTTTTTGAAAATTTCGCTGTAGCCTTAAATTGTCATCCTCAGTAGACTGGAGTATAGACAGTTTTAAGATGTCATTCATATTACCATTGGTGGTTCTAAATGCACTAAAATGTATTTGATGTTAGTGATGTTTAAGTAAATTAAACAGGGTTTATTTTCTTTAAAATTACTTAAATGTCCCAGCTTCATCAATAGTTTGTATAAATATAAATGACAGATCCCAAATTAACTTGGACTTATAATTTAGGAAGAGAAAAAGTAATTTCAGACTTATCTGTGGAAAATAAATACCCCAAAACATTTATAAGCAAACAACAGTAGGAATAAATGCTGAACTCTGCATAAAGAACATAATGGTTACCAAAAGGAATAAAGGTGAGAGAGGAGGGAATGGAGAAGACAGGCACCTGAGGTGTGGACACAAGTGATTTGGTAAAGGGGCAAGAAAATTAAAATGACACTAAAAGAAAAAGTAAGGGGAAATAAAGACTTGCTGGGAAATGAATAAGGGCATAAAACTATTGAAAATGCATATAAATTAAAGTTCCATCCATTGTGGGAAACACAATATCAGAGGGTGCCCTTATTTTGAAAGATAATAAAACTATTTTAATTTTAAATATCAAAGCATTTATAGTTGCAGATGAAGAAGCAAATAGATGAAAATGGAAATAGATGAAATTTAAACAATTGTCTAAATATGAATAAAAGATTTTAGCTATTATAAACATAAGAAACTATTATTGGTAATTTTAGAAACAACAAAGGTATGACAGAACATCAAAATTTAAAAGTATGAATTCTTATTGTTATATTTTGTGACATGTGACAGCCAAGACTGTATTCCAAACAATTTTTTTTTTCAGTTTTTGAGAGTCATAAACAAAGGGCAGATTTGATCTCTGATAGGAGATAGAAACCTTTAATTCTTTTTGTGTCAGACGGATATAGCTAAATCAGTTATATCTTGGAAATGGATTTACTGTGAGTAATAGTATTAGATGTTAAAGAGTAGCTAAATGTAATTAATAACAGGGTCAAACAACTTAAATCGGTGGGGGGAAATTAATTATATTCATAGTAAGGTTAGAATCTAGTTGAAATGAATGACTAGCAGCATTTCATTTTCTAAAGAATTTGATAAACTAGTTTATCTTTTTGATATCTTTAGATATAATGTGCTATTCCTACTCATTTCTCCTATAAAATATTTTACTCTTCCAGTAGATAAGTTGTATGCCCTATTTGCATGCTTTGTGCCAATGAGAACTGTAATAGCATTTGGTTCAATAGCTTTTAGTGCTAAATCAGGGATAATGAACTCTTCCTGACAGTGTGGAGATCAAATAACTCACACTTATAGACAGTAATTTCAATGGTTTGCTTAAGTGACCATTCTTTCAATCTAGTAACTATTTTTTCAGGAATGTTGTTTGAGAGACTTTTAATTTTTGCTCTACTTTGGTGCTTATATTATCATTACCAATTACAGCCTTTTATTGTCTTCTTTTTGCTTTTTCCCCTTGCAATTATAAGGAATATGAAGCCCTCATCATTCTTTATTGTATCTGAGTTAATAATTCACACCCATATTTAAGAGTTTTAAGTCCCTACACCAACATCTGGCTCCCTTTGGTTAATTGTTCTCTCCCTGCACAGGGAATATTACCCCATAACCAACCACAAAGAACTTGGAGCCAGACACCTCCACTTCTCTAACACCTCTGCAACAGTTCTGCCCTGAGGAATTCCTCACATGATATATATATATATATATATATATATATATATATATATATATATATCATATATATATGTGAGATATATATATATATATATCATATATATATCTCATATATATATATATATCTCATATATATATATATCTCATATATATATGTGTCACATTTAATCATATTCTGTATATGTAGAGCCTGACTCTATACTCACATAATCTTGCTTTTTTCAGCACAGTTCAAACTGGCATCTGCAATTCTTGTCTAGGACATGAGTTCTCCTCCCTTCAACTGTTCGCACCTCTTCAAATTTATGCTATCACACTACACCCACCAACAACACTTCTCTGTTTTCATGTGCCTCTCAAATGCCACTTACTGAGATACCTAGTATCAATTAATATGATTTAATATTTACATACCTTTTTTTCTGTTAAGGAGATAAAATTTCAGCCAATAGCTGGCCTGTTATATATATATATATATATATATATATATTTATAAATCTTCATTTCTTTTTTTTTTAAGATTTACTTATTTATGCAAGAACTGAGGTACAGGTCAGAGGTGTGGGAGGCTGAGAGAATTCACCAGAGACAGAGCAGGGAGCAGAACAGGCAGACAGACCAAAGACACTGCTGAGGGTAGCAGCAGGTGAGGCAGGAGAGGTCTGCTGTGCCATGTGGGTATTTCCCTGGCTGGCCAGGAATGAAACCCATGTGCAGAAGCTATGGACAGCTTCACAGCGCAGTGCTCAACCAGCTGCGCCACCTGGGAGGCCCTATTTATCTATCTATCTATCTATCTATCTATCTATCTATCTATCTATATATATATTTTAAGATTTATTTATTTATACAAGCACCGGGGTACAGGCCAGATATGTGGGAGGGTGAGAAGATTCACCAGAGACAGAGTGTGGAACAGAATAGGCAGACTGATGAAATACACTGCGGAGGGGAGCAGCGGGTGAGACAGGAGAGGTCTGCTGTGCCATGTGGGACCCTCTCCAGCCGGCCAAGATCGAACCAGGGTTGCAGAGGCTGCGGACAGCATCACAGGGCTGCGCTCAACCGCCTGCACCACCAGGGGAGGCCCCCCTGTTTATATTTTTTTAATCTCACTATGTAATTGCTAAATGAATTAATACCAAGTCACTTTCTTTTGTCTTAGAGACTTTATATTCTCTAGGAGAAAAAAATGTTTGCCAAATGACAAATTATCTCACACATGAAAAATGTCCTATCTATGCCACTAACACCTTACATTATTCAAGCTGGGATTTAAAAATCAAATATATTTGTTATTCCACCATCTGAGTTGTATATTTTACTCTTTCACTCACTCAGAAAATGAAATTGAAATTAAAGTACATATAATTTACTTTCCTTAAAAAGTCATCCTGTAGTTAACAGAGACAAATGAAAACTCCAATTTCATAAATCATTTGAATTATAAAGAATTGTATTGTGAGTTTCTAAATCTGAAACTTCTTTTTATAAATTATTACTTCCTTAGAAGTTCTTGAAGGATATAGGATATATGTTTTTCCAATGAGTTGACGCTAATATGTGTTAAATACTGGTCTAGCAGCCAAGAATATAAAGGGCTTTATCTAGCAGTATCTAACACTCTTGTTATCTATATCAGGTTATAGAATACAAGAGCATATACTGACATTTTCATGAATTTTTAAATAAGCATATTGTCATTTTATTTTCCTTTTTGGAGGTGTAGATCACTGATCAGAAGTAATGATAAATTCATCCAGTGATTCCTATGCCAGGTTGTAAACATTTGACTGTAGTGATATTCTTTTACTGTTAGTGGATGAATTTCATCTGCTAAAGCAAAGTATAAATATTAAACATACACATTTTTACATATGCTATATTTTCCTGAGAACTACTTTGAAAGCCACTATAAAAAATATTGTGAATAGGTCACTGAATACAGTGACCTAGCTGTGTATGACTCTCCATGCTAAAACACATGATAAAAAGCACACTCAAGATATAGACGCTAAGTTAAATTGATATTTTTAAATTAAATAGCTGACCTAAATATAAATTTTATGTTATTTGTATTTTTATTTATAGTTTTGAGAAAATAATTATTTAGAAGCAGAAATTTAAAAAAAATACAACCTGAGCTATTATGAAACATATTATTTGTAAAACAGATTCTTTGAAATGATGTTTGTTTCCTTCAATAGGAATTATGGCAAGTCTGAAATCTTCTATCTGAAATTTATATTTTTCAATTAAAAATACTTTATTTCAAATGTAATTATAGTGTTTTAGTTGGCAATCTTGTGATGCCCTCTGATGTTGATATTAAGGCCATCTATAGAAAATAGAAAACCTTTTGACGATGGTTTAATGAATCACTTCTCAAATTACTATCCAGCACCATCATCCTACAGTCTCTTTTCTTTAAAACAGAATATATTTTCATATGATTTTTTTCCCTCCAATTGCTCATTATGCCCATACTTCATTGATTTATGTCACTGTGCTATCTGATTGCATTTTTCTTTTTCTGAGTTTACAAATTTCTACAAAGTTATGGCCAGAGCAGCTCACATTACTCTCTAGGTGGTTTATGTAAATAACAATAATAAAAAACCCTAAAGCTCTGTCCCTGTTCCCACCGGCATCCCACTGACCTCTTTTCAGCTTGAAAAGGTTGTATCTATGGCTGATTTTTTTTTCCCCTTCCCACTGGCAATTTTCAGCCTACTGTGCTTCTTCATCTGATTTCTTGACTCTTTCTTGACTTAAGAATTAATTATTGAAATGTATCCGATGCACTCTGAAAATGTCAGTGTATTTGGTTGGATTTAGTAAGAAGCACAGCTTTTCAGCCAACATGATATTGGAACTGAATATAAACTAGTGCTTTTCTCCACATATCCTTTTCACAGGCAACACAAAAACATAATGCAGATGATCTATACCATCTCTGAAAAGGTTTGTGCTGTAGAAGGCCATTTGTCTCTATCTCTCTAAAGCAGAATGTTTACCTTTGCATTTTAGTGCCTTTTTTACTCATTGAAACTTTAACAAACACTTTGTATGGAACTACAAGAGACTCACAGAAGCTGTTCATCTATCCTCCTGCTTCCAAACCAGTCTGTGACTAATTTAATCTGTCCAATTCAGATGGTTATTGATCCTGGTATAAAAGGAATTCACAGCCTCCCTTGTATTTGGTGGAATATTTTACAAGACTTATTCTCACAAACTCAGACACAGCATATACAGAATAGCACAAAGCAGCTTGAGAGTAGAAGTGACTTAAACATAAAGATTAAAATCACCTGAAAATGAGTCAAAAGCATTTATTAAAACATTCCAGGTGTAAGTTTAAGAATGTAGGAAATGATTTAAGTTACAAGATATAATATGTATAGAATACTAATAAAATCTTAATATAGCTGAGACTCCATACTTATCACTAACTTGTATAATTATTAAGCAGCTACTGCATGACAAGTTTTACCTTGGTTGTTTCTATTTCACGGTATATACAATATCAAAAATGACACACAATTAGGGTCTCGCCGGTGGCGCAGCGGTTAAACACTAGGCTGTGAAGCTGTCTGCAGCTTCTGCAGTGCTGGTTCGATCCCTGACTGGCCGGTGAGGTTCTCACGTGGTGCTCAGACCTCTCCTGCCGCTCACTGCTCCCCTCAGCAGTGTACTTCATCAGTCTGCCTGTTCTGCTCCCCACTCTGACTCTGGTGGATTCTCTCACCCTCCCGCACTTCTGACTGTACCCAGTGCTTGTATAAAATAAATAACTAAATCTTTAAAAAAAAAAGTGAGACACAATTAAAGAATATATATCTTAGTGGGGTGTATAAACTGTAATAGCAAAATAAGTAAATAATACAGTTATATTTGAATGGTATTACTCAATAGAGAATGGCGTTCAGCCATGTCTGGAGGTTGCAGAATTAAATAATTAATTCGTGTTTAAGGCCTTACTAAGAAAATGGCTTTGGATAAACTGGACACAATAAGGGAGCAGTCCATGAGAATATTAGGGGAAGAATATTTTGAATAAATAACAAGACCAGTGTAAACACCTTCAGGCAAGAATGTGGTTGGCATGCTTAAGAAGGAGAATGAGCTCTTCTGTGAGTGAAGCAGCTTGAGGCAAGGAAACAAGACTAAACATG
>NW_023602210.1:0-14091 GCF_014898055.3 Talpa occidentalis | reverse complement strand
AGAGAAGACTCTATCAGTGCCATCTCTGCACTGGCACAGGGCAGCAGTCCTTCTGCCCACTGTGCAGGGGCTTCTCTTCATCAATCTTTTCCCTCTATAGCGTGGCCACCTCCTGCCTGCTCGTGACCTGCACCATGCAGGGGCTTCTCTTTACTGACCTCCCTCAATGGAGGCAGCTCTCCTCAAGGCCGCCTGCCTGTGTGACTACGCAGGCCTCTCTTTTAGCAAACCTGTTTGTTTTTGTGGGCAGCTCCTTCTGCCCACTTGTGTCTGGGCAAGAGTCCTTTATTCTTCCCTCTCTTTTCCATAATAAATACACCCTTTAGAATGTAACTAATGTCTCTGTGTCATGGAGAAACTTGCCTGGGAAACTCAGTGGAGCCACTGAAAGGGGTGCTCCAGTGAAACTTCCCAAAGTGAACCCTAGGACCCCGCTCTCTGAAGCCAACATCTCTGAAAACAACCTCATATCCTTCTAGATTTTTAGTTCTTTGAGGACAGGGATTCAATCTATGCCTTTTTTCTAATCCCCAGTTTCTAATACAGTTCACTAAAATAGTATGTCCATAAAATAAGTGTTCTTGGTGGGCTATATTAGCATGAGTTATTGCAGTATATTTGTTATTACTTACAGGGTGTTGTATTGCACAGGACTTTTGTGGTGACATTTAACAGAAAGTCAACCTAAATGAAAAGAGTTTGGGTAAGGATCTCAGATGTAGGCTTGAGAAGCCAAATGATGGGACAGGCAGTGACTCACAAGGGTTGAAGTCACCTGTTTTCTTTTTTTTTTCCTCTAATTTTTTAAAAAGATTTATTTATATTTATGCATACAAGAACTAGGGGGTGGGGATTCCCCGAGTGGCAGCAGCAGGTTGAGCGCAGGGGTTTGCGAACTGCGCGCAGGCTCTCTGCGGCGCCGGTTCGATCCCCGGCTGCTCCCCGGCCACGCAGAGGAGGGTCCCACATGGCGTGGCAGACCTCTCCTGCCGCCCGCTGCTCCCCTCAGCAGTGTACTTCGGCGTCCTTCTGCTGCCTGCTCTGCTCCCCGCTCTGGCTCTGGTGGAATTTCTCTCACCTCCTGCGCTTTCTGACTTGCCCAGTGCATGTATAAACAAACAAACAAACAATACCAGCAACAAATAAATAAACAATGCCTACTATAAAAAAAAAAAAAAAAAAAAGAACTAGGTGTAGCCAAAGGTGAGGGTGGGGAAGATGTAAATCACTGCAAAGAGATATAGAAGCTGAACATGTTCGCCATTCCTATGCTGAAATATATACTGACTCAAATAAACAGCAGGAGATTCAGGAGAGGTCTGCTGCACCCAATGTGGATCAAACTCTTGATGCGTGACTGGCAATAACTTGATAGCACTGTCTTTAACCCTTGCACCACCAGAGAGGCCCCTGAAGGAACCTGTTTAAGGATTATGGGCACCTGGGGACTTCCCTTTCTCCCTGTATGTCTCCCACATACCACTACAGCTCAGCTTCTTCCTCACACTGTGTAATGTGAGTGCTGACAGTCTTAGAGCTTCTTGTCTCATAATATTAGCTACTGACAAGGAACTGAAATCCACCAACTTGAGATGGAAAATTCTTAAAGAAGTATGTGGGATTGTATGGTAGGTTGTGGCATTGGCCCCAATTCTTCACTTCTTCCTTTATCTTTTGACTGTGAAGTCCTTTTCTTTGTTGCAAGCTAAAAATAAATTCTCAATGATAGTTAACAAAGAGTTTTTGAGATAAGTCTTTGAACCTGAGAAGCTATCCAACAGATTGTACTCTGTGAGATCAGTTCCAATAAACACAAGTTTGAATTTAGTTTGTATTGGTAGCAATAGTGAGTCAATTATATAAAGAATATAATTATTCTTGATGGGTGGGGCTTCTAGTTCTAAGTTGTCCTGACCTAAAGTTATGTTGATGCTAGAGAAGTCAATAAAGGATTAATCTCTTCTCTTCCTTTGACTGAATGTCCTTCAGAGATGCAAAGGCTGGGTACCCAGTGTTAAATCTTCTTTATCTGGCTCCTTGGCCATCAGTGAGTGTGAAAATTCTAGCTTTACCTTAAGGTGTCAGATTCTTTTTTTCCTAAGATTTATTTATTTATGCATACAAGAACTGGGGTACAGGCCAGAGGTGCGGGGGGTGAGAGGATCCACCAGAGACAGAGTGGTAAACAGAACATGCAGACGGAGTGAAATACACTGCTGAGGGTGTTAGGGGGAAAAGGATGTCCTAAAGCTAATTCCATACAGGCTTTGTGGACTCCACCCCCACCCCAGGCCAAAGCCAAAGACACTGGGAACTCCAAATCCCATCACCACCAAAGGGAAGGTGGCTGGGACCTGAGGGTGGGGTTAAGCAGCCAGGTTAGTATAAAGCCAGACACGTGAACTTTGGAGGGTTTCCCCCAATTTGGCTCCCCGCCAGCTTGCAGCGTCCGGCCAGCTCCGAGAGTGACTTTGGGTTTCCAGGTCGGTGGATCGGGCAGGACACATTAAAGACTTTATTTCCCTATTTTCTCCCTGAGTTGTACATTTTCCTTATTTCCTTTTCCCTGGTAAATAAACCTTTTATTAACCTTTTGTGTGTGCCTGTAGTGGAGGATTAATAAGTCCCTTTTAAGCGCGCGGGTGAGGACCCACAGCCAGGCAACCCGTTCAATATCGGGGCTGCCCTATAACAAAACTCGTGCTGCAGAGGCTGTGGATTGTTCATAGTCATGTGCTTAACCCCTTGAGCTACCAGGGAGGCCCACGGCATCAGATTCTTGCTTATAGAATGGATCCTGTGAAGATGGCTTTGCTCTCTGTTACCTGCTATGCCAGGGTTGGTGGTGGTGGCGAACCCCAGAAAAATTGTATAATATAGTCACATTGCCTTTAATTTTGTTTGGGAAGTCCTCAGAAAAGAGAAACTGTATTTTCCACTTCTTTACTATGTTTAGATGAGATGGAGAGTAAAGTGAGCTGACTCTGAGCCAGGGACTTTAGGAAGCATCTTGCTTCCATCTGTGCTTATTTTCTTTGAATATTCACAAGAAGGGCATGGCAAGGCTTGTCCTCAGATCACCAAAGGGCAGGGCATCCCCTGGTGGCACAGCGGTTGAGCGCTGGGCTGCGAAGCTGCCCGCAGCCTCTGCAGTGCCGTTTCAATCCCCTGCCGCTGGCGAGGGTCCCACATGGCTCTCAGACCTCTCCTGCCGCCCGCTGCTCCCCTCAGCAGTGTATTTCCTCAGTCTGCCTATTCTGTTCCCTGCTCTGGCTCTGGTGAATTCTCTCACCCTCCCGCGCTTCTGACTGTACCTAGTGTTTGTATAAATAAATAAATAAATCTTAAAAAAAAAAATAAGGGCAGAAGAGACCTATGGAATACAGCCACCTAGCATCTTAATTGCATCTACTGGCTACAGCTGACCCAGCTACATGAACCAGTTCAGCCAAAGTCAGCCCAGTCTCCATCAACCACAACTCATGTACTGCCCAGATCCGTGAAGTATATGAGTGTGTTTTAATCCACTGAGTTGTTAATCCAGCATTTTTGTGGCAATAACTCATTGATACAAAGTCTCAGCTTTATACCTTCCTAGATATATCACCCAGGGCAAAATGCCTAATCATCTGAATTTTCCTGTCCACTTCTGCAATATAGAGATATTAACATTACCTATATTATTAGAAATGTTGAGAGAATGAGTTAAAATGTACAATGATTAGTACATAAAAACACTATTATATTATTGTTATTACTGTTTAATATACCCACCCCCAAACAGTCTTAGCCAGCAGGGGTCCTATGGCCAGCAAGAGCTTCACTGCAGACAGAGGGACAAAGGTTTATAAGGGAGAAGCTCCCAATTACTGAGATGGTTGGAGAATCATTCCTCTGAAGGAGAAGATGCTGGTTCCATGTCAAGATGGGAGTAGGTTGGAAAGACAAACAAGAAGAATGTAACAATGTATTGTAGTTTTTTCTCAATTCATAGTTTCATTGGTGAACTCATTTTTTTAATAATTTTTTTACAGATTTATTTATTTATTTATACAAGAACTGGGGTATAGGCCAGATGCGTGGGAGGGTGAGAGGATTCACCAGAAACAGAGCGGGGAGCAGAACAGGCAGAGCTGACGAAATACACTGCTGAGGGGAGCAGCCGGCAAGACAGGAGAGGTCTGTGCGCCATGTGGGACCCTCGCTGGCCGGCGGGGATAGAACTGGCGCTGCAGAGGCTGCGAACAGCTTCACAGGGCGGCGCTCTACCGCCTGCGCCACCAAGGTAGGCCCTCATTGGTGAACTCTTAATCACAGGTAACGGTTTCAGATACCTAGCACAGAGCTGGAAGAACAGGGCATATTGTCCTTCTCTCCTTACTAGGCACTTAGTCACAGAAATTACAAACTTAGCTTTATTTAAATCCTTTGAATATTCAAGAAAGAAAATAGTAATTCCCATTTCCCAGTGTGGGTTTAGGAATTAAATAAGATGATGTATGTAAAGCAATTGGTGTGTTATATGACATAGCAGGTGTTCAATAAGCGGTAGTTTTGTCGGTGCTGCTGTTATTTTTTTTTTCTCCTTTTTATTTGGTTTGAAACCTGGGACTGCTGTTATTCTTAACTCCTTCCATGATATGCTGTTTCTCATTAGTTTCCATTCAAATGGGAATCTTCCTGACCTGGCCACCTTCATTTCTGTGGTTCTTTCCACTGACTGCAGCCTAAAGAACATCTTATTACAATCATGTCTGTGAAGTCTGAGTTTAAGCCAGCTGCCTCTATTTTAGCACAGTTAATGTTGAATGTCCATGTGCCTAGTTTTTTCAAAGGTAACAGGCTTGGAAGAAACCTTGTGCTATCTGATCTGGAAATACTTTCAGTGCAGAATCTGAATTGCAATGCTGTTATTAAAACCCGCAAATGATGAACAATGGTAAGTGTGACACTAACTCCCTCTTTTTCTCTTCTTGACTGACACTCTTAACTGATGCTGATTCACTGTGCTGAACTGTAATTGGTATGGGCCTGGAGATGCAGGGTGTTCACTAATAGAACTTTTAGGAATTGCTCATTATTCCTGTGATTTTAGGAAATAAAAACCCAATTAATTTGCAAGTCCAAGAAAGAAAGAACAACAAGTAGTTTTCCTTCAGCAACAATAAGCAGGGGAAAAGCCAATGAGACTCAGTTTTCTACACAAGATTACAATCCGATGGGAGTGTATTTGTCCCTTCTCATCTCCATTCCAAGCAGCAAACAGAAGCAAGCTACTTCTTACTAAGAGGAAGATGAAGGTGCCTTTCCAAGCACTTCCCTTTCCAAGGCTGACCTTTTCAAGCACTAGAAGCAATTGCCCTTTGTCACACCACAGGCTGGTGCCAAGATGAGCCAGAAAAAAAGCAGGTAGTATTTATGTAAAGGAAGTAGATAAACAAAGAAAATTTATCATGTCTCTATGTGAAGTTAAATAAACTACTAGTCATAATTTTAGATATTTTCTTTGGGCAAAGACAGATACCTGGAAGATAGATACATAAACAATTTTAATCCTGGTTTGTATAAGTCTGAATGTGTGGTGTGTAGGAATGGGGGCAGAGAATTGGGGAGGTTTTAAGAGGAGCACAGTGGTGAGGATGTTCTAAAAGGTGACTGTATGTCAGGAAAGTGGAATCATCTGCACAAAGGATTGTCCTGGTGCCTAGCTGTTAATTAGATCATCAGAGGTGACGGGAAGTTGTCAGCAGGCTTAGGCATCTAGCATGTCTATAGAAATGCCACTGCTCTTACTATCCCTGGAAGAAAATGGTAATTCTCACACTGGTGAATCTCAGACTGGCTTCCATGAACTATGAGGGTGCTGTTATCAGACAAAACCAGTGGTTCTGGTGCCTGGAGTATATTCCACTGGTTTTGCATAGAAGACATGATCAATGGCTGTTTTTGAAAGATCTTGATTTTAGGTAAATTTACTTTCCCATTGTGAGTGCCATGCTATCAGAAAGACAAATTAATTTAACATGAGTGACTTACTGCTCCCTTATAAATTACTTTCCAATTGTTTTTAATAGCATCTCTTTATCTCTAGCACAAGAAAACACAGTTGACCTTTAACAGTCTCTTTTATAAATGAACCCAATAGCAGTTCAGCTTTTCCTCTTTCAGATCTTTATCCCCTGGCACCTTGAATCCAAGCTCATCTGAATGCAGGTCCAGCTGTCTCTCTAATGGTATCTATCCATTAATTAAACACTCTGCTTAACAGCTTGCATGCTAGCAGCTGTAAAGGATGAGAAGGCAGTTTTCCTTTAATCTACAAATATTTATTTTCTTTTGGGGATTGACTGGGAAAAGATTAAGTGTATAGAAGGATAACCAGATTTTGGAGAATGTGTGTGTTGTGGTAGAAGTGTCCTGCCGAGTCACATCAGGTGCATTTAGTAAGCAGAAAGGCTGGCTCCTAATCCCTGCAATAATAAATTATGAAGTGCTGGATAAAGCAAGCATCTACCTCCATCTGACTGAGGAATAAGTCTGTATTCTCTGAGTATTTTAATGCGTGCATATGAATGAGTTTGCAGGGAGAGTTAGTATAACTCAAATAGATTCAGACTCTGATA
Source organism: Talpa occidentalis (assembly GCF_014898055.3). NCBI lineage: Eukaryota > Metazoa > Chordata > Mammalia > Eulipotyphla > Talpidae > Talpa > Talpa occidentalis. The sequence continues at coordinate 7,468 of NW_023602210.1, read as the reverse complement.
TTTATGGGATCCTCTCTGCATAGAAGCCAGGTCACGGCTTGCATATTCTTATCCTGGCCAATGCATTATGGGGACCTCCTTAATTCATTTACATTTTCCCTTGTTTCTTAGACTCATTTATCACTGAACTGTATAGAAACTGCCTAGAATAAACAAACTAATAGTGTTGGTTTTGTAAAATATATTTTAAGTGTTATCTCAGTACAGATGTAGTATATGTATGTGGTACAATATTAGAAAATACAGACACGCAAAGCTAAGAGAATAAAAGGGTTACATTACAAATACCCAGATACTGCACAGTCAATATATTAGTTTGTATTTTTCCAGCTGCATGATTTTTTAGATCTATTTCTTTAATTAGCAATATTTATTTTTCCACTTTGGTGTATTTCTACCTCTTCAAGCACCAGACCATAGTCACACTTTTATGCTTTTCTTAAAAATGTCCTTTATATCTGCTTGGTTCAAATTAGGATCCAATGCAGAACACATCTTGCCTTTAATTATTATGTCTCCTAGGTCTCTTTCATTGTACCCCAGTTCATCTTTCATGTATAAATGTATTGGAAAGCATGTCCAGGACAAAGTCCCAGACTGAGTTTCGGTTCCCTGAAGGCATGTGCAAGTAGTTTCAGGAAGTGATCTCATGAAGTAGAAGTGAGGCAACATGAAAAAAATAGGAAGATGGAAATGCTACTAGAAGATATGTTGCTGATGTTGTCACTATAAGGAATGGGACCGGGTTCTGCCAGGACTGTTGAAAGCATCCAGAACACCCCTGGAATTTTTCACCAAAGAGATAATGTATGAAGTATTTAGCTACCAATTACCCTTGGAAGGAGGACATTAACTTCTCTCTGCCTCCAGATGTTCTTATACATCTTAGAACTTGTACATCACCAGAAAAGGCCCTGGGCAAGAATGCAGAGTAGATCACAGAGCATCTATCCATTCCGACTGTGGCTGCCATGAGAAGTAGGCTCAGCATATGAGGAAGTCACCAGGAGCCACAGTCCCTGTTATGGATTTGTCTGTTTTTTTTTTCTTTCTTATTTTTATTCAATTATTATTCTCTAGTGGCATTTCCTATGAAGAAAAAGTTATCTAAGGCTAGATATAGTTAAATTAAGCCTTTAGGGAAAAGAATGATTTGATTACTATTACTTACACATGTCTGCAAAGATGTGCAAACATCCTATATTTTATTATAATGAGATCAATTCGTCCAACAAACTTTCTGAGCACAGGATATTAAGATAAATGCTGAGGAAATAACCCTGTGCTAAAGTTTATGAAGATTTGTAAAGTAAAACGTGCTATAGTAGATTTTATGGAGTATAATGTTGGGTCAGGAGAGGAAGTAATCAATTCTCTCAAGATGATGAGGTTGCAGAGCAGGTAGAAGGGGAGAGAAAAGTCTTCATTAATGTAGTGATGCTTGATGCTGGGCTTTGAAAGATGAGTGGATGGTGAAGAGGGACCACCCACATCTATTTAAACCAGTCCACGACCAAAAGGCAAGTGCAGTTTCTTCACGTGTCTCTCAGCTCCATGTGCCTCCTCCAGGTCTCCTTCTGGCTCTCAATCCTGTTTCCTCCTTCCTCAGTCTCCCCTGTATCTTCTTCTCCTCTCTACTCAGCTCCACCCTCCTTTTGGTGGGGAAGGAAACCTGGAACCTCCCCCTTTCCTGGGGAACACCCTGTACACCTTCAGCAGTGTATTTCAGTCAATCTGCCAGTTCTGCTCCCCACTCAGTCTCTGGTGAATCCTCTCACCCCCACACATCTCTGGCCTGCACCCCAGCTCTTGTATGCACAAATAAATAATTCTTTAAAAAAAAAGATAGAGACTAGAGTCCAAGATCAAATTGTCATAGTAAAGATGGCTAATAAGGCAGCATCTCCAGGTGCCTTTGCAGGTAGCAGCTATAAAGCAGAAGGCAGGAGCATATCAGATGGATGGTGGAAGATGCTTGTAGCGGCAGGAAATGGCCACAGTGCAGGTTTCTAGGATCCAGCAGACCGGGTAAAGGAGGAGTCAGAGTCCTCATGGTTTTGCAGGGTTTTTATTGGGATTGCCAGGTACAGAGCAGGCAGGGGTACTGGGGGGCTGGGAGGCGCCGCCTCCCAGCCCCAAGCAAGTGTTCAGTTTATCTGGGCTCTCCGGCCTTCTCTCTCTCTCTCTCTCTCCCCCCTCTCCCCCACTTCTCTTTTGGCTTCTACTGGCGTCCGTCGGTGATGCCGCCCTTAAAATCAGTGTTAAGCCCTTAAAAAGCACAGTCACCCAGGTGAATCCCATCTTCCTATGCCACACCCTATTCCAGGTGCCCGCCATCAGGCATGCATTCAGGACCGCAAGGATCCGTTTTTTTCATTATGGGTAAGATTCCCACGGAAACATCTCATATGGGTAACATGAGAGATTCTCTACCTCTTTAATATTGGGTGAGGCCTAGAAGATTTGCGTCATAAACCTTGACCAAATCAGGAGTATACTTGGTGTAGGGTAAAGAAAATATCAGGCTTTTTCTGCCCTTCCGCCATCGGATAGATGGATCCTTGTCCTGAATGCATTCCTGATGGAGGGCGCCTGGAGTAGGTGGTGGTTGGGCAAAGGTAGATGGGATTCAGCTGAGCTAAGACTGTGCTTTAGGGCGGCGTCACGGGGACGCCAGCAGCAGAAGCCGAAGCAGAAGCCGAGAAGCAGCAGAACGAACGCAGAGAGCCCAGATAAAGACTTGCTGGGGGCGGGAGGCCTGCCAGCCTCCCAGCCCCCACCAGCACCCCTGCCTGCCATATGCCTGGTGAACCCAATAAAAGACCTGCAAAAAACCACTGAGGACTCTGACTCCTCCTTAACCCGGTCTGCATGGGATCAGAAAACCTGCACTGTGCCCGGTCAGGCCCTTACAACTTGGTTGGGTCTTATGGTCAGGATCCTTAACCTGTATAGTAAGTCTTCACTTTACATCATCATTAGGTTTCTTGGAAACTGTGACTCTAAACAAAATGATGTACAAAGAAAGCAGATCCCCTAATACATTGCCTTGTTCAGATGGCCAGGACTGAGGATTTTTTTTTATATGTTGAAATGAATAACTAAAGAACAATGAACAGAACAACATTATTCCAGGACCTGTGTACCTGATAGCCCCTTCTGTGTTTGTGGCACCATCACTACGTGTCCATCTTATATTCTTATCTTCCTAAATGTGTATTATTATTACGGATTAAATCATGAAGGTCAGAAGCTTCAAACAAGCCAGAACTCTTGCTCTTACCCACCTTTTGTTGGTTGACTTCTCTCTGCAGTATTGTTGCATTGGGCAACACCACACTGATAAAGAAACGGGAGTCGTGGAGCCAGCTACATATGTAGGTCGCTTCTAAAGAGCAAGATTCTGGCCTTTTTTTGGATAGAAGAGTCCTGAATGCATGCCTGAGGTGGCACCTGGAGTAGGGTATGGGCATAGGTAGATGGGATTCACCCTGGGCTGAGACTGGGCTTTTAAGGGCGGCGTCAGGGGGACGCCAGCAAAAGCCAAGAAGCCAAGGAGGAACAGAAGCTGAGAGAGAAGCAGAGAAGGCCGGAGAGCCCAGATAGAGTGAAGACTTGCTGGGGGCTGGGAGGCCTGCTAGCCTCCGGCCCCCAGCACCACTGCCTGCTGTGTACCTGGTAATCCCAGTAAAAGACCTGCAAAAACCACTGAGGACTCTGACTCCTCCTTTACCTGGTCTGCATGGGATCAGAAAACCTGCACTGCACTGTCCATGTCCTGCCCTTACAGAGGACAAAGAGAAAAGGGAAGGGTAAAACTAGAAATGTGTTGTCATCTATAGTATCAGGGGTTGTGAGTCTGCCCTCCAGGCACTTCTCATTTGATAGATGACTTGGTATTGTAATTGAGATCAAGCTCTAGTTCCCAGCCAGGTTTTAATCTTATCAACAAGGCATTCACGGATCAGCTTCTGGGGTCCCTGTGTATACATTGGTTCTCAGCCACCCAGGCATTCCTGGTCATACTTGGTCAAGTTGGAGTACATTTTATGTATCAGTCACTAGCCCCCAGGCATTCCCAGGTTATACTTCGTGATGCATAGCCTTTCCAGCGTGATCCAGCTTTGTGCTCTTGATTGATTTGAAAGCACCTTGCAGGGTTGGGCTCCTGTACCTAACTGACCAGGCCGTTCTGACCTGCTTAGGATTTAGAACTGTAGGTAAAAAAATGGTTGCCGAACAGGCAGCTTAGGATTAGCAGACCCACATTATTGATCACTGCAAGGGGAAGAGGCTGTTATTTAACCCCTTCTGCCAAAGTGAGAAGATTTATTTAGTACCAGTAATGCAAAGAGGCAGGCAGAGGGGAAATATGGCCAGGAATCAGCTACACTAGATGAGACAGTGATGTCTAAAAGAACCTGTGACAAAAATGAGAAAAATCGAGCAGTGTCACTCTCCAGAGCATGACCTGCAGCACCTCCGGTGATGGACAATGACACAGGCGCTGAGAGCTACCTGCCTAGCAGGGATACATGGGGCTCTTGTGAACAAGCAGATTTATTGTGTTGTCATTGGTGCAATACAGCACAGAAAGTTTAAGGATTGTGGATAATAGGTTTTTGGGTGTTTTTTTTTTTTTTTCCTGGTTGAAGTCAATAACCTGCTTTCTTTATCTCTGAAAGCAGAAGGCTCAAAGAGCAAACTGGAATTTATACATACATTGATTATGTTTCTGGCCTTTCTGTTGTTATAGTATGTTTTGACTTTCATTATTAAAAAAGTAATAGAATACAGACAACATAAATAGCGTCATATATAATGTGTAGAGACTAAGATTTATCATTGTTTTTTCTTGCTGTTTTAATATTTTTATAAATTAATAGTATAAGTGTTTTTTTTTTTTTTTTATAGAGGCATGCTTTATTTATTTGTTTTGCTGGTTTGTTTGTTTATACATGCACTGGGTACAGTCAGAACGCGGGAGGGTGAGAGAATTCACCAGAGCCAGAGCGGGGAGCAGAGCAGGCAGAAGGACCGAAGTACACTGCTGAGGGGAGCAGCGGGCGGCAGAGAGGTCTGCACGCCATGTGGGACCCTCCTCCGGTGGCCGGGGAGCAACCGGGGATCGACCGGCGCCGCAGAGGCCGCGCGCAGTTTTGCAACCCAGCGCTCAACCGCTGCGCCACCGGGGAGGCCCCCAATAGTATAGTGTTTTTTAATAATTACAGGTGAATAATAAAATACAGTGAGGGTTTCTTTTTCTCAGGAGTAAAAGATGGAGGGAGCTTGATGAGAAAGAATCTGGTCACATACCTGTTGGTGGCAAAGTCACTTGATGCTCCTTTTGGGAAGCAGTTTCAATACCTAGCAGAATATAAAAGGTAAATTTCCTTTCATTTTGTGATTTCACTAGTAGGAAGATTTCATACATATATATAAATGTACAAAGATAGATGGAAGAATGATAATGGAAGCATCATTTAGAACTGAAAAATAAGAAAAACCTTAATGTTGATTATTTAGGATCACATGGGATTTTGATGACCTCATGATGAGGTGATGAGTGACCTCATGATGAAATGTTAACTCTACATAAACTGAATGGTACGTGGGCCTCCCCGGTGGCGCAGCAGTTGAGCGCTGGGTTGCGAAGCTGCCCACGGCCTCTGCGGCGCCGGTTTGATCCCCAGTTGCTCCCCGGCCACCGGAGGAGGGTCCCACATGGCGCGCAGACCTCTCCTGCCGCCTGCTGCTCCCCTCAGCAGTGGTACTTCGGTCCTTCGGCCTGCTCTGCTCCCCGCTCTGGCTCTGGTGAATTCTCTCACCCTCCCGCGCTTCTGACTGTACCCAGTGCATGTATAAACACACACAAAAAAAAAACAAACAAGCAAACAAATAATTAAATATTAAAAAAAAAAAAAACTGAATGGTAACGTATTGAAAAAGCAAGGTGAACACGTATATGAAGTATGATTCTATTTGAAAAACATATATGTAGGGCCTCCCTGGTGGTGCAGCAGTTGAGCTCAGGGCTGCAAAGCTGCCTGCAGCCTCTGCAGTGCCAGTTCAATCCCTGGCCACTGGTGAGGGTCCAACATGGCATGACAGACCTCTCCTGCCACGCCCACTGCTCCCCTCAGCAGTGTACTTCATCAGTCTGCCTGTTCTGCTCCCCGCTCTGGCTCTGGTGAATTCTCTCACCCTCCTGCACTTCTGACTATACACAGGTTCTTGTATAAATAAATGAAAAATAAATCTTTTAAAAATATATAAATAAAAATAAAATGAAAACCATACATGTATATAAGTGCATGTGCTTGCATAAACCCAGAATATATGTGGAAAGGAGTGAGAACTCTGAACAATCATTCCACTGAAAAATGAGACCAAGGGGTGACTATAGAGAATTTGATACTGTCATAAAATATGACAAAATATATTACCAACATCTTTTATTTAATTTTGAATACACTCAAAAGTGTAAAAGTCAAAAGGGAATGTGATTTGCTTTCAGGAGTTTTTTGAACAATAGGCTGCATCAGGATAGATAGACAAGCTTTTCCTAGGACAAGCTGTAGAATGCGGTAATTCAACTAGTGGAGAGGACTATGATGCAGGGAGAAATAAACCAATAAACCACTATGGAGTTTGTTGACTGTCCATTTACTAAATCCACCATGTTACTTGAGATTCCCTCCTCTCTAATGAACATTGCAATAAAATCAGAGCCCTCTTGAATAGTTTTCCAAATCAGGAGAAAAAATTTTTACTCCTGAATATTGTACAAGAAAAATTAGGTTTGGATTATTCCCGAAAACTAATCTTAGGAGCTTTTAAAGCAAAAGTTAGTAGCTATCAATGAGTAAACAAGAGTGCTCTTGACATTCTTAAGATTATTAGATTTTTTTTCCTTTCATTCTGAAGTTTTTCCATACTTGTCAACTTCATTTATTTTAAATTATGCCCATGAATAGATCACATGGACAAATAATGTGTCTGTATGTTAATTACGGACTGAAGAAAAATTGATTAAATGGAACAGAATAAATATGTGTGTGTTCTTAATTATTTTTGTTTGGCTGTCTGTTTTAACAAGCATTATCTAGATTAGCAGTAGTGTAAAAGGACAGCAAAGAGAATGCGATGGGTAAATCTAGGTTTATGTTCGAATAAATTAATGGAGCTAAAAATAAAGAGCCCAAAATTTTATAACAATTTTTTGTTTTATGATTTGATATTTGGAGCCTTTTAAAAACGTGAAGTCCTTATTGCTGTTCAGAAGGCTTGGAGTTAGCATCGCGCCACCTGCTGGCTCATATTAGGTCTTGCTAGATCAAGCATCACAGAGTGGGATATGGGTAGACATCCTAATGCACACTTAATTCTTTGTGTTGGCTCATCAGATACACTTTCTTCCTTTGTCATTTTCCTATGAATATCCTTTATCTTTCTTCTGTTTTCACTT